>NW_027469404.1:0-160624 GCF_051020765.1 Lasioglossum baleicum | reverse complement strand
ATAACGCATAACGCATAACGCATAACGCATAACGCATACCGCATAACGCATAACGCATAACGCATAACGCATAACGCATAACGCATAACGCATAACGCATAACGCATAACGCATAACGCATAACGCATAACGCATAACGCATAACGCATAACGCATAACGCATAACGCATAACGCATAACGCATAACGCATAACGCATAACGCATAACGCATAACGCATAACGCATAACGCATAACGCATAACGCATAACGCATAACGCATAACGCATAACGCATAACGCATAACGCATAACGCATAACGCATAACGCATAACGCATAACGCATAACGCATAACGCATAACGCATAACGCATAACGCATAACGCATAACGCATAACGCATAACGCATAACGCATAACGCATAACGCATAACGCATAACGCATAACGCATAACGCATAACGCATAACGCATAACGCATAACGCATAACGCATAACGCATAACGCATGACGCACAACGCATAACGCATAACGCATAACGCATAACGCATAACGCATAACGCATTACGCATAACGAATTACGCATAACGCATAACGCATAACGCATAACGCATAAGGCATAACGCATAACGCATAACGCATAACGCATAACGCATAACGCGTAACGCAAGACTCATTACGCATAACGCATAACGCATAACGCATAACGCATAACGCATATGGCATAACGCATAATGCAAAAGTCATAACGCATAACGCATAACGCATAACGCATAACGCATAACGCATAACGCATAACGCATAACGCATAACGCATAACGCATAACGCATAACGCATAACGCATAACGCATAACGCATAACGCATAACGCATAACGCATAACGCATAACGCATAACGCATAACGCATAACGCATAACGCATAACGCATAACGCATAACGCATAACGCATAACGCATAACGCATAACGCATAACGCATAACGCATAACGCATAACGCATAACGCATAACGCATAACGCATAACGCATAACGCATAACGCATAACGCATAACGCATAACGCATAACGCATAACGCATAACGCATAACGCATAACGCATAACGCATAACGCATAACGCATAACGCATAACGCATAACGCATAACGCATAACGCATAACGCATAACGCATAACGCATAACGCATAACGCATAACGCATAACGCATAACGCATAACGCATAACGCATAACGCATAACGCATAACGCATCACGCATAAGGCATAAGCATAACGCATAACGCATAACGCATAACGCATAACGCATAACGCATAACGCGTAACGCAAGACTCATAACGCATAACGCATAACGCATAACGCATATGGCATAACGCATAATGCAAAAGTCATAACGCATAACGCATAACGCATAACGCATAACGCATAACGCATAACGCATAACGCATAACGCAAAACGCATAACGCATAACGCATAACGCATAACGCATAACGCATAACGCATAACGCATAACGCATAACGCATAACGCATAACGCATAACGCATAACGCATAACGCATAACGCATAACGCATAACGCATAACGCATAACGCATAACGCATAACGCATAACGCATAACGCATAACGCATAACGCATAACGCATAACGCATAACGCATAACGCATAACGCGTAACGCAAAACTCATAACGCATAACGCATAACGCATAACGCATAACGCACAACGCATAACGTTTAAACCATAAGGCATAACGCATAGCCCATGACGCATAACGCATAACGCATAACGCATAATGCAAAAGTCATAACGCATAACGCATAACGGATAACGCATAACGCATAACGCATAACGCATAACGCATAACGCATAACGCATAACGCATAACGCATAACGCATAACGCATAACGCATAACGCATAACGCATAACGCATAACGCATAACGCATAACGCATAACGCATAACGCATAACGCATAACGCATAACGCATTACGCATAACGCATAACGCATAACGCATAACGCATAAGGCATAAGCATAACGCATAATGCATAATGCATAACGCATAACGCATAACGCGTAACGCATAAGGCATAAGCATAACGCATAATGCATAACGCATAACGCATAACGCATAACGCATAACGCATAACGCATAACGCATAACGCATAACGCATAACGCATAACGCATAACGCATAACGCATAACGCATAACGCATAACGCATAACGCATAACGCATAACGCATAACGCATAACGCATAACGCATAACGCATAACGCATAACGCATAACGCATAACGCATAACGCATAACGCATAACGCATAACGCATAACGCATAACGCATAACGCATAACGCATTACGCATAACGCATAACGCATAACGCATAACGCATAAGGCATAACGCATAACGCATAACGCATAACGCATAACGCATAACGCATAACGCATAACGCATAACGCATAACGCATAACGCATAACGCATAACGCATAACGCATAACGCATAACGCATAACGCATAACGCATAACGCATAACGCATAACGCATAACGCATAACGCATAACGCATAACGCATAACGCATAACGCATAACGCATAACGCATAACGCATAACGCATAACGCATAACGCATAACGCATAACGCATAAGCATAACGCATAACGCATAACGCATAACGCATAACGCATAACGCGTAACGCAAAACTCATAACGCATAACGCGTAACGCAAAACTCATAACGCATAACGCATAACGCATAACGCATAACGCATAACGCATAACGCATAACGCATAACGCATAACGCATAACGCATAACGCATAACGCATAACGCATAACGCATAACGCATAACGCATAACGCATAACGCATAACGCATAACGCATAACGCATAACGCATAACGCATAACGCATAACGCATAACGCATAACGCATAACGCATAACGCATAACGCATAACGCATAACGCATAACGCATAACGCATAACGCATAACGCATAACGCATAACGCATAACGCATAACGCATAACGCATAACGCATAACGCATAACGCATAACGCATAACGCATAACGCATAACGCATAACGCATAACGCATAACGCATA
Organism: Lasioglossum baleicum; assembly: GCF_051020765.1. Taxonomy (NCBI): domain Eukaryota; kingdom Metazoa; phylum Arthropoda; class Insecta; order Hymenoptera; family Halictidae; genus Lasioglossum; species Lasioglossum baleicum. The sequence continues at coordinate 157,559 of NW_027469404.1, read as the reverse complement.
ACGCATGACGCACAACGCATAACGCATAACGCATAACGCATAACGCATAACGCATAACGCATAACGCATAACGCATAACGCATAACGCATAACGCATAACGCGTAACGCAAGACTCATAACGCATAACGCATAACGCATAACGCATAACGCATAACGCATAACGCATATGGTATAACGCATAATGCAAAAGTCATAACGCATAACGCATAACGCATAACGCATAACGCATAACGCATAACGCATAACGCATAACGCATAACGCATAACGCATAACGCATAACGCATAACGCATAACGCATAACGCATAACGCATAACGCATAACGCATAACGCATAACGCATAACGCATAACGCATAACGCATAACGCATAACGCATAACGCATAACGCATAACGCATAACGCATAACGCATAACGCATAACGCATAACGCATAACGCATAACGCATAACGCATAACGCATAACGCATAACGCATAACGCATAACGCATAACGCATAACGCATAACGCATAACGCATAACGCATAACGCATAACGCATAACGCATAACGCATAACGCATAACGCATAACGCATAACGCATAACGCACAACGCATAACGCATAACGCATAACGCATAACGCATAACGCATAACGCATAACGCATAACGCATAACGCATAACGCATAACGCATAACGCATTACGCATAACGCATAACGCATAACGCATAACGCATAAGGCATAAGCATAACGCATAACGCATAACGCATAACGCATAACGCATAACGCATAACGCATAACGCATAACGCATAACGCATAACGCATAACGCATAACGCATAACGCATAACGCATAACGCATAACGCATAACGCATAACGCATAACGCATAACGCATAACGCATAACGCATAACGCATAACGCATAACGCATAACGCATAACGCATAACGCATAACGCATAACGCATAACGCATAACGCATAACGCATAACGCATAACGCATAACGCATAACGCATAACGCATAACGCATAACGCATAACGCATAACGCATAACGCATAACGCATAACGCATAACGCATAACGCATAACGCATAACGCATAACGCATAACGCATAACGCATAAGGCATAAGCATAACGCATAACGCAAAACTCATAACGCATAACGCGTAACGCAAAACTCATAACGCATAACGCATAACGCATAACGCATAACGCATAACGCATAACGCATAACGCATAACGCATAACGCATAACGCATAACGCATAACGCATAACGCATAACGCATAACGCATAACGCATAACGCATAACGCATAACGCATAACGCATAACGCATAACGCATAACGCATAACGCATAACGCATAACGCATAACGCATAACGCATAACGCATAACGCAAAACGCATAACGCATAACGCATAACGCATAACGCATAACGCATAACGCATAACGCATAACGCATAACGCATAACGCATAACGCATAACGCATAACGCATAACGCATAACGCATAACGCATAACGCATAACGCATAACGCATAACGCATGACGCACAACGCATAACGCATAACGCATAACGCATAACGCATAACGCATAACGCATAACGCATAACGCATAACGCATTACGCATAACGCATAACGCATAACGCATAACGCATAAGGCATAAGCATAACGCATAACGCATAACGCATAACGCATAACGCATAACGCATAACGCATAACGCGTAACGCAAGACTCATAACGCATAACGCATAACGCATAACGCATAACGCATAACGCATAACGCATAACGCATAACGCATATGGCATAACGCATAATGCAAAAGTCATAACGCATAACGCATAACGCATAACGCATAACGCATAACGCATAACGCATAACGCATAACGCATAACGCATAACGCATAACGCATAATGCAAAAGTCATAACGCATAACGCATAACGCATAACGCATAACGCATAACGCATAACGCATAACGCATAACGCATAACGCATAACGCATAACGCATAACGCATAACGCGTAACGCAAAACTCATAACGCATAACGCATAACGCATAACGCATAACGCACAACGCATAACGTTTAAACCATAAGGCATAACGCATAGCCCATGACGCATAACGCATAACGCATAACGCATAATGCAAAAGTCATAACGCATAACGCATAACGGATAACGCATAACGCATAACGCATAACGCATAACGCATAACGCATAACGCATAACGCATAACGCATAACGCATAACGCATAACGCATAACGCATAACGCATAACGCATAACGCATAACGCATAACGCATAAGGCATAAGCATAACGCATAACGCATAACGCATAACGCATAACGCATAACGCATAACGCATAACGCATAACGCGTAACGCAAGACTCATAACGCATAACGCATAACGCATAACGCATAACGCATATGGCATAACGCATAATGCAAAAGTCATAACGCATAACGCATAACGCATAACGCATAACGCATAACGCATAACGCATAACGCATAACGCATAACGCATAACGCATAACGCATAACGCATAACGCATAACGCATAACGCATAACGCATAACGCATAACGCATAACGCATAACGCATAACGCATAACGCATAACGCATAACGCATAACGCATAACGCATAACGCATAACGCATAACGCATAACGCGTAACGCAAAACTCATAACGCATAACGCATAACGCATAACGCATAACGCATAACGCATAACGCATAACGCATAACGCATAACGCATAACGCATAACGCATAACGCATAACGCATAACGCATAACGCATTACGCATTACGCATAACGCATAACGCATTACGCATAACGCCTAAAGCATAACGCATAACGCATAACGCATAACGCATAACGCATAACGCATAACGCATAACGCATAACGCATAACGCATAACGCATAACGCATAACGCATAACGCATAACGCATAACGCATAACGCATAACGCATAACGCATAACGCATAACGCATAACGCATAACGCATAACGCATAACGCATAACGCATAACGCATAACGCATAACGCATAACGCATAACGCATAACGCATAACGCATAACGCATAACGCATAACGCATAACGCATAACGCATAACGCATAACGCATAACGCATAACGCATAACGCATAACGCATAACGCATAACGCATAACGCATAACGCATAACGCATAACGCATAACGCATAACGCATAACGCATAACGCATAACGCATAACGCATAACGCATAACGCATAACGCATAACGCATAACGCATAACGCATAACGCATAACGCATAACGCATAACGCATAACGCATAACGCATAACGCATAACGCATAACGCATAACGCATAACGCATAACGCATAACGCATAACGCATAACGCATAACGCATAACGCATAAGGCATAAGCATAACGCATAACGCATTACGCATAACGCATAACGCATAACGCATAACGCATAACGCATAACGCATAACGCATAACGCATAACGCATAACGCATAACGCATAACGCATAACGCATAACGCATAACGCATAACGCATAACGCATAACGCATAACGCATAACGCATAACGCATAACGCATAACGCATAACGCATAACGCATAACGCATAACGCATAACGCATAAGGCATAAGCATAACGCATAACGCAAAACTCATAACGCATAACGCGTAACGCAAAACTCATAACGCATAACGCATAACGCATAACGCATAACGCATAACGCATAACGCATAACGCATAACGCATAACGCATAACGCATAACGCATAACGCATAACGCATAACGCATAACGCATAACGCATAACGCATAACGCATAACGCATAACGCATAACGCATAACGCATAACGCATAACGCATAACGCATAACGCATAACGCATAACGCATAACGCATAACGCATAACGCATAACGCATAACGCATAACGCATAACGCATAACGCATAACGCATAACGCATAACGCATAACGCATAACGCATAACGCATAACGCATAACGCATAACGCATAACGCATAACGCATAACGCATAACGCATAACGCATAACGCATAACGCATAACGCATAACGCATAACGCATGACGCACAACGCATAACGCATAACGCATAACGCATAACGCATAACGCATAACGCATAACGCATAACGCATTACGCATAACGCATAACGCATAACGCATAACGCATAAGGCATAAGCATAACGCATAACGCATAACGCATAACGCATAACGCATAACGCATAACGCATAACGCGTAACGCAAGACTCATAACGCATAACGCATAACGCATAACGCATAACGCATAACGCATAACGCATATGGCATAACGCATAATGCAAAAGTCATAACGCATAACGCATAACGCATAACGCATAACGCATAACGCATAACGCATAACGCATAACGCATAACGCATAACGCATAACGCATGACGCACAACGCATAACGCATAACGCATAACGCATAACGCATAACGCATAACGCATAACGCATTACGCATAACGCATAACGCATAACGCATAACGCATAAGGCATAAGCATAACGCATAACGCATAACGCATAACGCATAACGCATAACGCATAACGCATAACGCATAACGCGTAACGCAAGACTCATAACGCATAACGCATAACGCATAACGCATAACGCATAACGCATAACGCATAAGGCATAAGCATAACGCATAACGCATAACGCATAACGCATAACGCATAACGCATAACGCATAACGCATAACGCGTAACGCAAGACTCATAACGCATAACGCATAACGCATAACGCATAACGCATATGGCATAACGCATAATGCAAAAGTCATAACGCATAACGCATAACGCATAACGCATAACGCATAACGCATAACGCATAACGCATAACGCATAACGCATAACGCATAACGCATAACGCATAACGCATAACGCATAACGCATAACGCATAACGCATAACGCATAACGCATAACGCATAACGCATAACGCATAACGCATAACGCATAACGCATAACGCATAACGCGTAACGCAAAACTCATAACGCATAACGCATAACGCATAACGCATAACGCATAACGCACAACGCATAACGTTTAAACCATAAGGCATAACGCATAGCCCATGACGCATAACGCATAACGCATAACGCATAATGCAAAAGTCATAACGCATAACGCATAACGGATAACGCATAACGCATAACGCATAACGCATAACGCATAACGCATAACGCATAACGCATAACGCATAACGCATAACGCATAACGCATAACGCATAACGCATAACGCATAACGCATAACGCATAACGCATAACGCATAACGCATAACGCATAACGCATAACGCATAACGCATAACGCATAACGCATAACGCATAACGCATAACGCATAACGCATAACGCATAACGCATAACGCATAACGCATAACGCATAACGCATAACTCATAACGCATAACGCATAACGCATAACGCATAACGCATAACGCATAACGCATAACGCATAACGCATAACGCATAACGCATAACGCATAACGCATAACGCATAACGCATAACGCATAACGCATAACGCATAACGCATAACGCATAACGCATAACGCATAACGCATAACGCATAACGCATAACGCATAACGCATAACGCATAACGCATAACGCATAACGCATAACGCATAACGCATAACGCATAACGCATAACGCATAACGCATAACGCATAAGGCATAAGCATAACGCATAACGCATAACGCATAACGCATAACGCATAACGCATAACGCATAACGCATAACGCATAACGCGTAACGCAAAACTCATAACGCATAACGCATAACGCATAACGCATAACGCATAACGCACAACGCATAACGTTTAAACCATAAGGCATAACGCATAGCCCATGACGCATAACGCATAACGCATAACGCATAATGCAAAAGTCATAACGCATAACGCATAACGGATAACGCATAACGCATAACGCATAACGCATAACGCATAACGCATAACGCATAACGCATAACGCATAACGCATAACGCATAACGCATAACGCATAACGCATAACGCATAACGCAAAACGCATAACGCATAACGCATAACGCATAACGCATAAGGCATAAGCATAACGCATAACGCATAACGCATAACGCATAACGCATAACGCATAACGCATAACGCGTAACGCAAGACTCATAACGCATAACGCATAACGCATAACGCATAACGCATAACGCATAACGCATAACGCATATGGCATAACGCATAATGCAAAAGTCATAACGCATAACGCATAACGCATAACGCATAACGCATAACGCATAACGCATAACGCATAACGCATAACGCATAACGCATAACGCATAACGCATAACGCATAACGCATAACGCATAACGCATAACGCATAACGCATAACGCATAACGCATAACGCATAACGCATAACGCATAACGCATGACGCACAACGCATAACGCATAACGCATAACGCATAACGCATAACGCATAACGCATTACGCATAACGAATTACGCATAACGCATAACGCATAACGCATAAGGCATAACGCATAACGCATAACGCATAACGCATAACGCATAACGCGTAACGCAAGACTCATAACGCATAACGCATAACGCATAACGCATAACGCATAACGCATATGGCATAACGCATAATGCAAAAGTCATAACGCATAACGCATAACGCATAACGCATAACGCATAACGCATAACGCATAAGGCATAAGCATAACGCATAACGCATAACGCATAACGCATAACGCATAACGCATAACGCGTAACGCAAGACTCATAACGCATAACGCATAACGCATAACGCATAACGCATATGCCATAACGCATAATGCAAAAGTCATAACGCATAACGCATAACGCATAACGCATAACGCATAACGCATAACGCATAACGCATAACGCATAACGCATAACGCATAACGCATAACGCATAACGCATAACGCATAACGCATAACGCATAACGCATAACGCATAACGCATAACGCATAACGCATAACGCATAACGCATAACGCATAACGCATAACGCATAACGCATAACGCATAACGCATAACGCATAACGCATAACGCATAACGCATAACGCATAACGCGTAACGCAAAACTCATAACGCATAACGCATAACGCATAACGCATAACGCACAACGCATAACGTTTAAACCATAAGGCATAACGCATAGCCCATGACGCATAACGCATAACGCATAACGCATAATGCAAAAGTCATAACGCATAACGCATAACGGATAACGCATAACGCATAACGCATAACGCATAACGCATAACGCATAACGCATAACGCATAACGCATAACGCATAACGCATAACGCATAACGCATAACGCATAACGCATAACGCATAACGCATAACGCATAACGCATAACGCATAACGCATAACGCATAACGCATAACGCATAACGCATAACGCATAACGCATAACGCATAACGCATAACGCATAACGCATAACGCATAACGCATAACGCATAACGCATAACGCATAACGCATAACTCATAACGCATAACGCATAACGCATAACGCATAACGCATAACGCATAACGCATAACGCATAACGCATAACGCATAACGCATAACGCATAACGCATAACGCATAACGCATAACGCATAACGCATAACGCATAACGCATAACGCATAACGCATAACGCATAACGCATAACGCATAACGCATAACGCATAACGCATAACGCATAACGCATAACGCATAACGCATAACGCATAACGCATAACGCATAACGCATAACGCATAACGCATAACGCATAAGGCATAAGCATAACGCATAACGCATAACGCATAACGCATAACGCATAACGCATAACGCATAACGCATAACGCGTAACGCAAAACTCATAACGCATAACGCATAACGCATAACGCATAACGCATAACGCACAACGCATAACGTTTAAACCATAAGGCATAACGCATAGCCCATGACGCATAACGCATAACGCATAACGCATAATGCAAAAGTCATAACGCATAACGCATAACGGATAACGCATAACGCATAACGCATAAGGCATAACGCATAACGCATAACGCATAACGCATAACGCATAACGCATAACGCATAACGCATAACGCATAACGCATAACGCATAACGCAAAACGCATAACGCATAACGCATAACGCATAACGCATAAGGCATAAGCATAACGCATAACGCATAACGCATAACGCATAACGCATAACGCATAACGCATAACGCGTAACGCAAGACTCATAACGCATAACGCATAACGCATAACGCATAACGCATAACGCATAACGCATAACGCATATGGCATAACGCATAATGCAAAAGTCATAACGCATAACGCATAACGCATAACGCATAACGCATAACGCATAACGCATAACGCATAACGCATAACGCATAACGCATAACGCATAACGCATAACGCATAACGCATAACGCATAACGCATAACGCATAACGCATAACGCATAACGCATAACGCATAACGCATAACGCATAACGCATAACGCATAACGCATGACGCACAACGCATAACGCATAACGCATAACGCATAACGCATAACGCATAACGCATTACGCATAACGAATTACGCATAACGCATAACGCATAACGCATAAGGCATAACGCATAACGCATAACGCATAACGCATAACGCATAACGCGTAACGCAAGACTCATAACGCATAACGCATAACGCATAACGCATAACGCATAACGCATATGGCATAACGCATAATGCAAAAGTCATAACGCATAACGCATAACGCATAACGCATAACGCATAACGCATAACGCATAAGGCATAAGCATAACGCATAACGCATAACGCATAACGCATAACGCATAACGCATAACGCGTAACGCAAGACTCATAACGCATAACGCATAACGCATAACGCATAACGCATATGCCATAACGCATAATGCAAAAGTCATAACGCATAACGCATAACGCATAACGCATAACGCATAACGCATAACGCATAACGCATAACGCATAACGCATAACGCATAACGCATAACGCATAACGCATAACGCATAACGCATAACGCATAACGCATAACGCATAACGCATAACGCATAACGCATAACGCATAACGCATAACGCATAACGCATAACGCATAACGCATAACGCATAACGCATAACGCATAACGCATAACGCATAACGCATAACGCGTAACGCAAAACTCATAACGCATAACGCATAACGCATAACGCATAACGCACAACGCATAACGTTTAAACCATAAGGCATAACGCATAGCCCATGACGCATAACGCATAACGCATAACGCATAATGCAAAAGTCATAACGCATAACGCATAACGGATAACGCATAACGCATAACGCATAACGCATAACGCATAACGCATAACGCATAACGCATAACGCATAACGCATAACGCATAACGCATAACGCATAACGCATAACGCATAACGCATAACGCATAACGCATAACGCATAACGCATAACGCATAACGCATAACGCATAACGCATAACGCATAACGCATAACGCATAACGCATAACGCATAACGCATAACGCATAACGCATAACGCATAACGCATAACGCATAACGCATAACGCATAACGCATAACGCATAACGCATAACGCATAACGCATAACGCATAACGCATAACGCATAACGCATAACGCATAACGCATAACGCATAACGCATAACGCATAACGCATAACGCATAACGCATAACGCATAACGCATAACGCATAACGCATAACGCATAACGCATAACGCATAACGCATAACGCATAACGCATAACGCATAACGCATAACGCATAACGCATAACGCATAACGCATAACGCATAACGCATAACGCATGACGCACAACGCATAACGCATAACGCATAACGCATAACGCATAACGCATAACGCATTACGCATAACGAATTACGCATAACGCATAACGCATAACGCATAACGCATAAGGCATAACGCATAACGCATAACGCATAACGCATAACGCATAACGCGTAACGCAAGACTCATTACGCATAACGCATAACGCATAACGCATAACGCATAACGCATATGGCATAACGCATAATGCAAAAGTCATAACGCATAACGCATAACGCATAACGCATAACGCATAACGCATAACGCATAACGCATAACGCATAACGCATAACGCATAACGCATAACGCATAACGCATAACGCATAACGCATAACGCATAACGCATAACGCATAACGCATAACGCATAACGCATAACGCATAACGCATAACGCATAACGCATAACGCATAACGCATAACGCATAACGCATAACGCATAACGCATAACGCATAACGCATAACGCATAACGCATAACGCATAACGCATAACGCATAACGCATAACGCATAACGCATAACGCATAACGCATAACGCATAACGCATAACGCATAACGCATAACGCATAACGCATAACGCATAACGCATAACGCATAACGCATAACGCATAACGCATAACGCATAACGCATAACGCATAACGCATAACGCATAACGCATAACGCATAACGCATAACGCATAACGCATAACGCATAACGCATAACGCATAACGCATAACGCATAACGCATAACGCATAACGCATAACGCATAACGCATAACGCGTAACGCAAGACTCATAACGCATAACGCATAACGCATAACGCATAACGCATATGGCATAACGCATAATGCAAAAGTCATAACGCATAACGCATAACGCATAACGCATAACGCATAACGCATAACGCATAACGCATAACGCATAACGCATAACGCATAACGCATAACCCATAACGCATAACGCATAACGCATAACGCATAACGCATAACGCATAACGCATAACGCATAACGCATAACGCGTAACGCAAAACTCATAACGCATAACGCATAACGCATAATGCATAACGCACAACGCATAACGTTTAAACCATAAGGCATAACGCATAGCCCATGACGCATAACGCATAACGCATAACGCATAATGCAAAAGTCATAACGCATAACGCATAACGGATAACGCATAACGCATAACGCATAACGCATAACGCATAACGCATAACGCATAACGCATAACGCATAACGCATAACGCATAACGCATAACGCATAACGCATAACGCATAACGCATAACGCATAACGCATAACGCATAACGCATAACGCATAACGCATAACGCATAACGCATAACGCATAAGGCATAAGCATAACGCATAACGCATAACGCATAACGCATAACGCATAACGCATAAGCATAACGCATAACGCATAACGCATAACGCATAACGCATAACGCGTAACGCGTAACGCATAACGCGTAACGCATAACGCATAACGCATAACGCATAACGCATAACGCATAACGCATAACGCATAACGCATAACGCATAACGCATAACGCATAACGCATAACGCATAACGCATACCGCATAACGCATAACGCATAACGCATAACGCATAACGCATAACGCATAACGCATAACGCATAACGCATAACGCATAACGCATAACGCATAACGCATAACGCATAACGCATAACGCATAACGCATAACGCATAACGCATAACGCATAACGCATAACGCATAACGCATAACGCATAACGCATAACGCATAACGCATAACGCATAACGCATAACGCATAACGCATAACGCATAACGCATAACGCATAACGCATAACGCATAACGCATAACGCATAACGCATAACGCATAACGCATAAGCATAACGCATAACGCATAACGCATAACGCATAACGCATAACGCGTAACGCGTAACGCATAACGCGTAACGCATAACGCATAACGCATAACGCATAACGCATAACGCATAACGCATAACGCATAACGCATAACGCATAACGCATAACGCATAACGCATAACGCATAACGCATAACGCATAACGCATAACGCATAACGCATAACGCATAACGGATAACGCATAACGCATAACGCATAACGCATAACGCATAACGCATAACGCATAACGCATAACGCATAACGCATAACGCATAACGCATAACGCATAACGCATAACGCATAACGCATAACGCATAACGCATAACGCATAACGCATAACGCATAACGCATAACGCATAACGCATAACGCATAACGCATAACGCATAACGCATAACGCATAACGCATAACGCATAACGCATAACGCATAACGCATAACGCATAACGCATAACGCATAACGCATAACGCATAACGCATAACGCATAACGCATAACGCATAACGCATAACGCATAACGCATAACGCATAACGCATAACGCATAACGCATAACGCATAACGCATAACGCATAACGCATAACGCATAACGCATAACGCATAACGCATAACGCATAACGCATAACGCATAACGCATAACGCATAACGCATAACGCATAACGCATAACGCATAACGCATAACGCATAACGCATAACGCATAACGCATAACGCATAACGCATAACGCATAACGCATAACGCATAACGCATAACGCATAACGCATAACGCATAACGCATAACGCATAACGCATAACGCGTAACGCAAAACTCATAACGCATAACGCATAACGCATAACGCGTAACGCAAGACTCATAACGCATAACGCATAACGCATAACGCATAACGCATAACGCATATGGCATAACGCATAATGCAAAAGTCATAACGCATAACGCATAACGCATAACGCATAACGCATAACGCATAACGCATAACGCATAACGCATAACGCATAACGCATAACGCATAACGCATAACGCATAACGCATAACGCATAACGCATAACGCATAACGCATAACGCATAACGCATAACGCATAACGCATAACGCATAACGCATAACGCATAACGCATAACGCATAACGCATAACGCATAACGCATAACGCATAACGCATAACGCATAACGCGTAACGCAAAACTCATAACGCATAACGCATAACGCATAACGCATAACGCATAACGCATGACGCACAACGCATAACGCATAACGCATAACGCATAACGCATAACGCATAACGCATAACGCATTACGCATAACGAATTACGCATAACGCATAACGCATAACGCATAACGCATAACGCATAACGCATAACGCATAAGGCATAACGCATAACGCATAACGCATAACGCATAACGCATAACGCATAACGCGTAACGCAAGACTCATAACGCATAACGCATAACGCATAACGCATAACGCATAACGCATATGGCATAACGCATAATGCAAAAGTCATAACGCATAACGCATAACGCATAACGCATAACGCATAACGCATAACGCATAACGCATAACGCATAACGCATAACGCATAACGCATAACGCATAACGCATAACGCATAACGCATAACGCATAACGCGTAACGCAAAACTCATAACGCATAACGCATAACGCATAATGCATAACGCACAACGCATAACGTTTAAACCATAAGGCATAACGCATAGCCCATGACGCATAACGCATAACGCATAACGCATAACGCATAATGCAAAAGTCATAACGCATAACGCATAACGGATAACGCATAACGCATAACGCATAACGCATAACGCATAACGCATAACGCATAACGCATAACGCATAACGCATAACGCATAACGCATAACGCATAACGCATAACGCATAACGCATAACGCATAACGCATAACGCATAACGCATAACGCATAACGCATAACGCATAACGCATAACGCATAACGCATAACGCATAAGGCATAAGCATAACGCATAACGCATAACGCATAACGCATAACGCATAACGCATAACGCATAACGCATAACGCGTAACGCAAGACTCATAACGCATAACGCATAACGCATAACGCATAACGCATAACGCATATGGCATAACGCATAATGCAAAAGTCATAACGCATAACGCATAACGCATAACGCATAACGCATAACGCATAACGCATAACGCATAACGCATAACGCATAACGCATAACGCATAACGCATAACGCATAACGCATAACGCATAACGCATAACGCATAACGCATAACGCATAACGCATAAGCATAACGCATAACGCATAACGCATAACGCATAACGCATAACGCGTAACGCGTAACGCGTAACGCGTAACGCATAACGCATAACGCATAACGCATAACGCATAACGCATAACGCATAACGCATAACGCATAACGCATAACGCATAACGCATAACGCATAACGCATAACGCATAACGCATAACGCATAACGCATAACGCATAACGCATAACGCATAACGCATAACGCATAACGCATAACGCATAACGCATAACGCATAACGCATAACGCATAACGCATAACGCATAACGCATAACGCATAACGCATAACGCATAACGCATAACGCATAACGCATAACGCATAACGCATAACGCATAACGCATAACGCATAACGCATAACGCATAACGCATTACGCATAACGCATAACGCATAAGGCATAAGCATAACGCATAACGCATAACGCATAACGCATAACGCATAACGCATAACGCATAACGCATAACGCATAACGCATAACGCATAACGCATGACGCACAACGCATAACGCATAACGCATAACGCATAACGCATATGGCATAACGCATAATGCAAAAGTCATAACGCATAACGCATAACGCATAACGCATAACGCATAACGCATAACGCATAACGCATAACGCATAACGCATAACGCATAATGCAAAAGTCATAACGCATAACGCATAACGCATAACGCATAACGCATAACGCATAACGCATAACGCATAACGCATAACGCATAACGCATAACGCATAACGCATAACGCATAACGCATAACGCGTAACGCAAAACTCATAACGCATAACGCATAACGCATAACGCATAACGCACAACGCATAACGTTTAAACCATAAGGCATAACGCATAGCCCATGACGCATAACGCATAACGCATAACGCATAATGCAAAAGTCATAACGCATAACGCATAACGGATAACGCATAACGCATAACGCATAACGCATAACGCATAACGCATAACGCATAACGCATAACGCATAACGCATAACGCATAACGCATAACGCATAACGCATAACGCATAACGCATAACGCATAAGGCATAAGCATAACGCATAACGCATAACGCATAACGCATAACGCATAACGCATAACGCATAACGCATAACGCGTAACGCAAGACTCATAACGCATAACGCATAACGCATAACGCATAACGCATATGGCATAACGCATAATGCAAAAGTCATAACGCATAACGCATAACGCATAACGCATAACGCATAACGCATAACGCATAACGCATAACGCATAACGCATAACGCATAACGCATAACGCATAACGCATAACGCATAACGCATAACGCATAACGCATAACGCATAACGCATAACGCATAACGCATAACGCATAACGCATAACGCATAACGCATAACGCATAACGCATAACGCATAACGCATAACGCGTAACGCAAAACTCATAACGCATAACGCATAACGCATAACGCATAACGCATAACGCACAACGCATAACGTTTAAACCATAAGGCATAACGCATAGCCCATGACGCATAACGCATAACGCATAACGCATAATGCAAAAGTCATAACGCATAACGCATAACGGATAACGCATAACGCATAACGCATAACGCATAACGCATAACGCATAACGCATAACGCATAACGCATAACGCATAACGCATAACGCATAACGCATAACGCATAACGCATAACGCATAACGCATAACGCATAACGCATAACGCATAACGCATAACGCATAACGCATAACGCATAACGCATAACGCATAACGCATAACGCATAACGCATAACGCATAACGCATAACGCATAACGCATAACGCATAACGCATAACGCATAACTCATAACGCATAACGCATAACGCATAACGCATAACGCATAACGCATAACGCATAACGCATAACGCATAACGCATAACGCATAACGCATAACGCATAACGCATAACGCATAACGCATAACGCATAACGCATAACGCATAACGCATAACGCATAACGCGTAACGCAAAACTCATAACGCATAACGCATAACGCATAACGCATAACGCATAACGCACAACGCATAACGTTTAAACCATAAGGCATAACGCATAGCCCATGACGCATAACGCATAACGCATAACGCATAATGCAAAAGTCATAACGCATAACGCATAACGGATAACGCATAACGCATAACGCATAACGCATAACGCATAACGCATAACGCATAACGCATAACGCATAACGCATAACGCATAACGCATAACGCATAACGCATAACGCAAAACGCATAACGCATAACGCATAACGCATAACGCATAAGGCATAAGCATAACGCATAACGCATAACGCATAACGCATAACGCATAACGCATAACGCATAACGCATAACGCGTAACGCAAGACTCATAACGCATAACGCATAACGCATAACGCATAACGCATAACGCATAACGCATATGGCATAACGCATAATGCAAAAGTCATAACGCATAACGCATAACGCATAACGCATAACGCATAACGCATAACGCATAACGCATAACGCATAACGCATAACGCATAACGCATAACGCATAACGCATAACGCATAACGCATAACGCATAACGCATAACGCATAACGCATAACGCATAACGCATAACGCATAACGCATAACGCATAACGCATAACGCATAACGCATGACGCACAACGCATAACGCATAACGCATAACGCATAACGCATAACGCATAACGCATTACGCATAACGAATTACGCATAACGCATAACGCATAACGCATAAGGCATAACGCATAACGCATAACGCATAACGCATAACGCATAACGCGTAACGCAAGACTCATAACGCATAACGCATAACGCATAACGCATAACGCATAACGCATATGGCATAACGCATAATGCAAAAGTCATAACGCATAACGCATAACGCATAACGCATAACGCATAACGCATAACGCATAAGGCATAAGCATAACGCATAACGCATAACGCATAACGCATAACGCATAACGCATAACGCGTAACGCAAGACTCATAACGCATAACGCATAACGCATAACGCATAACGCATATGCCATAACGCATAATGCAAAAGTCATAACGCATAACGCATAACGCATAACGCATAACGCATAACGCATAACGCATAACGCATAACGCATAACGCATAACGCATAACGCATAACGCATAACGCATAACGCATAACGCATAACGCATAACGCATAACGCATAACGCATAACGCATAACGCATAACGCATAACGCATAACGCATAACGCATAACGCATAACGCATAACGCATAACGCATAACGCATAACGCATAACGCATAACGCGTAACGCAAAACTCATAACGCATAACGCATAACGCATAACGCATAACGCACAACGCATAACGTTTAAACCATAAGGCATAACGCATAGCCCATGACGCATAACGCATAACGCATAACGCATAATGCAAAAGTCATAACGCATAACGCATAACGGATAACGCATAACGCATAACGCATAACGCATAACGCATAACGCATAACGCATAACGCATAACGCATAACGCATAACGCATAACGCATAACGCATAACGCATAACGCATAACGCATAACGCATAAGGCATAACGCATAACGCATAACGCATAACGCATAACGCATAACGCATAACGCATAACGCATAACGCATAACGCATAACGCATAACGCATAACGCATAACGCATAACGCATAACGCATAACGCATAACGCATAACGCATAACGCATAACGCATAACGCATAACGCATAACGCATAACGCATAACGCATAACGCATAACGCATAACGCATAACGCATAACGCATAACGCATAACGCATAACGCATAACGCATAACGCATAACGCATAACGCATAACGCATAACGCATAACGCATAACGCATAACGCATAACGCATAACGCATAACGCATAACGCATAACGCATAACGCATAACGCATAACGCATAACGCATAACGCATAACGCATAACGCATGACGCACAACGCATAACGCATAACGCATAACGCATAACGCATAACGCATAACGCATTACGCATAACGAATTACGCATAACGCATAACGCATAACGCATAACGCATAAGGCATAACGCATAACGCATAACGCATAACGCATAACGCGTAACGCAAGACTCATTACGCATAACGCATAACGCATAACGCATAACGCATAACGCATATGGCATAACGCATAATGCAAAAGTCATAACGCATAACGCATAACGCATAACGCATAACGCATAACGCATAACGCATAACGCATAACGCATAACGCATAACGCATAACGCATAACGCATAACGCATAACGCATAACGCATAACGCATAACGCATAACGCATAACGCATAACGCATAACGCATAACGCATAACGCATAACGCATAACGCATAACGCATAACGCATAACGCATAACGCATAACGCATAACGCATAACGCATAACGCATAACGCATAACGCATAACGCATAACGCATAACGCATAACGCATAACGCATAACGCATAACGCATAACGCATAACGCATAACGCATAACGCATAACGCATAACGCATAACGCATAACGCATAACGCATAACGCATAACGCATAACGCATAACGCATAACGCATAACGCATAACGCATAACGCATAACGCATAACGCATAACGCATAACGCATAACGCATAACGCATAACGCATAACGCATAACGCATAACGCATAACGCATAACGCGTAACGCAAGACTCATAACGCATAACGCATAACGCATAACGCATAACGCATATGGCATAACGCATAATGCAAAAGTCATAACGCATAACGCATAACGCATAACGCATAACGCATAACGCATAACGCATAACGCATAACGCATAACGCATAACGCATAACGCATAACCCATAACGCATAACGCATAACGCATAACGCATAACGCATAACGCATAACGCATAATGCAAAAGTCATAACGCATAACGCATAACGGATAACGCATAACGCATAACGCATAACGCATAACGCATAACGCATAACGCATAACGCATAACGCATAACGCATAACGCATAACGCATAACGCATAACGCATAACGCATAACGCATAACGCATAACGCATAACGCATAACGCATAACGCATAACGCATAACGCATAACGCATAACGCATAAGCATAACGCATAACGCATAACGCATAACGCATAACGCATAACGCATAAGCATAACGCATAACGCATAACGCATAACGCATAACGCATAACGCGTAACGCGTAACGCATAACGCGTAACGCATAACGCATAACGCATAACGCATAACGCATAACGCATAACGCATAACGCATAACGCATAACGCATAACGCATAACGCATAACGCATAACGCATAACGCATACCGCATAACGCATAACGCATAACGCATAACGCATAACGCATAACGCATAACGCATAACGCATAACGCATAACGCATAACGCATAACGCATAACGCATAACGCATAACGCATAACGCATAACGCATAACGCATAACGCATAACGCATAACGCATAACGCATAACGCATAACGCATAACGCATAACGCATAACGCATAACGCATAACGCATAACGCATAACGCATAACGCATAACGCATAACGCATAACGCATAACGCATAACGCATAACGCATAACGCATAACGCATAACGCATAACGCATAACGCATAACGCATAACGCATAAGCATAACGCATAACGCATAACGCATAACGCATAACGCATAACGCGTAACGCGTAACGCATAACGCGTAACGCATAACGCATAACGCATAACGCATAACGCATAACGCATAACGCATAACGCATAACGCATAACGCATAACGCATAACGCATAACGCATAACGCATAACGCATAACGCATAACGCATAACGCATAACGCATAACGCATAACGCATAACGCATAACGGATAACGCATAACGCATAACGCATAACGCATAACGCATAACGCATAACGCATAACGCATAACGCATAACGCATAACGCATAACGCATAACGCATAACGCATAACGCATAACGCATAACGCATAACGCATAACGCATAACGCATAACGCATAACGCATAACGCATAACGCATAACGCATAACGCATAACGCATGACGCACAACGCATAACGCATAACGCATAACGCATAACGCATAACGCATAACGCATAACGCATAACGCATAACGCATAACGCATAACGCATAACGCATAACGCATAACGCATAACGCATAACGCATAACGCATAACGCATAACGCATAACGCATAACGCATAACGCATAAGGCATAACGCATAGCCCATGACGCATAACGCATAACGCATAACGCATAATGCAAAAGTCATAACGCATAACGCATAACGGATAACGCATAACGCATAACGCATAACGCATAACGCATAACGCATAACGCATAACGCATAACGCATAACGCATAACGCATAACGCATAACGCATAACGCATAACGCATAACGCATAACGCATAACGCATAACGCATAACGCATAACGCATAACGCATAACGCATAACGCATAACGCATAACGCATAAGCATAACGCATAACGCATAACGCATAACGCATAACGCATAACGCATAAGCATAACGCATAACGCATAACGCATAACGCATAACGCATAACGCGTAACGCGTAACGCATAACGCGTAACGCATAACGCATAACGCATAACGCATAACGCATAACGCATAACGCATAACGCATAACGCATAACGCATAACGCATAACGCATAACGCATAACGCATAACGCATACCGCATAACGCATAACGCATAACGCATAACGCATAACGCATAACGCATAACGCATAACGCATAACGCATAACGCATAACGCATAACGCATAACGCATAACGCATAACGCATAACGCATAACGCATAACGCATAACGCATAACGCATAACGCATAACGCATAACGCATAACGCATAACGCATAACGCATAACGCATAACGCATAACGCATAACGCATAACGCATAACGCATAACGCATAACGCATAACGCATAACGCATAACGCATAACGCATAACGCATAACGCATAACGCATAACGCGTAACGCAAAACTCATAACGCATAACGCATAACGCATAACGCGTAACGCAAGACTCATAACGCATAACGCATAACGCATAACGCATAACGCATAACGCATATGGCATAACGCATAATGCAAAAGTCATAACGCATAACGCATAACGCATAACGCATAACGCATAACGCATAACGCATAACGCATAACGCATAACGCATAACGCATAACGCATAACGCATAACGCATAACGCATAACGCATAACGCATAACGCATAACGCATAACGCATAACGCATAACGCATAACGCATAACGCATAACGCATAACGCATAACGCATAACGCATAACGCATAACGCATAACGCATAACGCGTAACGCAAAACTCATAACGCATAACGCATAACGCATAACGCATAACGCATAACGCATGACGCACAACGCATAACGCATAACGCATAACGCATAACGCATAACGCATAACGCATTACGCATAACGAATTACGCATAACGCATAACGCATAACGCATAACGCATAACGCATAACGCATAACGCATAAGGCATAACGCATAACGCATAACGCATAACGCATAACGCATAACGCATAACGCGTAACGCAAGACTCATAACGCATAACGCATAACGCATAACGCATAACGCATAACGCATATGGCATAACGCATAATGCAAAAGTCATAACGCATAACGCATAACGCATAACGCATAACGCATAACGCATAACGCATAACGCATAACGCATAACGCATAACGCATAACGCATAACGCATAACGCATAACGCATAACGCATAACGCATAACGCATAACGCGTAACGCAAAACTCATAACGCATAACGCATAACGCATAATGCATAACGCACAACGCATAACGTTTAAACCATAAGGCATAACGCATAGCCCATGACGCATAACGCATAACGCATAACGCATAACGCATAATGCAAAAGTCATAACGCATAACGCATAACGGATAACGCATAACGCATAACGCATAACGCATAACGCATAACGCATAACGCATAACGCATAACGCATAACGCATAACGCATAACGCATAACGCATAACGCATAACGCATAACGCATAACGCATAACGCATAACGCATAACGCATAAGGCATAAGCATAACGCATAACGCATAACGCATAACGCATAACGCATAACGCATAACGCATAACGCGTAACGCAAGACTCATAACGCATAACGCATAACGCATAACGCATAACGCATAACGCATATGGCATAACGCATAATGCAAAAGTCATAACGCATAACGCATAACGCATAACGCATAACGCATAACGCATAACGCATAACGCATAACGCATAACGCATAACGCATAACGCATAACGCATAACGCATAACGCATAACGCATAACGCATAACGCATAACGCATAACGCATAAGCATAACGCATAACGCATAACGCATAACGCATAACGCATAACGCATAACGCATAACGCATAACGCATAACGCATAACGCATAACGCATAACGCATAACGCATAACGCATAACGCATAACGCATAACGCATAACGCATAACGCATAACGCATAACGCATAACGCATAACGCATAAGCATAACGCATAACGCATAACGCATAACGCATAACGCATAACGCGTAACGCGTAACGCGTAACGCGTAACGCATAACGCATAACGCATAACGCATAACGCATAACGCATAACGCATAACGCATAACGCATAACGCATAACGCATAACGCATAACGCATAACGCATAACGCATAACGCATAACGCATAACGCATAACGCATAACGCATAACGCATAACGCATAACGCATAACGCATAACGCATAACGCATAACGCATAACGCATAACGCATAACGCATAACGCATAACGCATAACGCATAACGCATAACGCATAACGCATAACGCATAACGCATAACGCATAACGCATAACGCATAACGCATAACGCATAACGCATTACGCATAACGCATAACGCATAAGGCATAAGCATAACGCATAACGCATAACGCATAACGCATAACGCATAACGCATAACGCATAACGCATAACGCATAACGCATAACGCATAACGCATGACGCACAACGCATAACGCATAACGCATAACGCACAACGCATAACGCATAACGCATAACGCATAACGCATAACGCATAACGCATAACGCATTACGCATAACGCATAACGCATAAGGCATAAGCATAACGCATAACGCATAACGCATAACGCATAACGCATAACGCATAACGCATAACGCGTAACGCAAGACTCATAACGCATAACGCATAACGCATAACGCATAACGCATATGGCATAACGCATAATGCAAAAGTCATAACGCATAACGCATAACGCATAACGCATAACGCATAACGCATAACGCATAACGCATAACGCATAACGCATAACGCATAACGCATAACGCATAACGCATAACGCATAACGCATAACGCATAACGCATAACGCATAACGCATAACGCATAACGCATAACGCATAACGCATAACGCATAACGCATAACGCGTAACGCAAAACTCATAACGCATAACGCATAACGCATAATGCATAACGCACAACGCATAACGTTTAAACCATAAGGCATAACGCATAGCCCATGACGCATAACGCATAACGCATAACGCATAACGCATAATGCAAAAGTCATAACGCATAACGCATAACGGATAACGCATAACGCATAACGCATAACGCATAACGCATAACGCATAACGCATAACGCATAACGCATAACGCATAACGCATAACGCATAACGCATAACGCATAACGCATAACGCATAACGCATAACGCATAACGCATAACGCATAACGCATAACGCATAACGCATAACGCATAACGCATAAGGCATAAGCATAACGCATAACGCATAACGCATAACGCATAACGCATAACGCATAACGCGTAACGCAAGACTCATAACGCATAACGCATAACGCATAACGCATATGGCATAACGCATAATGCAAAAGTCATAACGCATAACGCATAACGCATAACGCATAACGCATAACGCATAACGCATAACGCATAACGCATAACGCATAACGCATAACGCATAACGCATAACGCATAACGCATAACGCATAACGCATAACGCATAACGCATAACGCATAACGCATAAGCATAACGCATAACGCATAACGCATAACGCATAACGCATAACGCGTAACGCGTAACGCGTAACGCGTAACGCATAACGCATAACGCATAACGCATAACGCATAACGCATAACGCATAACGCATAACGCATAACGCATAACGCATAACGCATAACGCATAACGCATAACGCATAACGCATAACGCATAACGCATAACGCATAACGCATAACGCATAACGCATAACGCATAACGCATAACGCATAACGCATAACGCATAACGCATAACGCATAACGCATAACGCATAACGCATAACGCATAACGCATAACGCATAACGCATAACGCATAACGCATAACGCATAACGCATAACGCATAACGCATAACGCATTACGCATAACGCATAACGCATAAGGCATAAGCATAACGCATAACGCATAACGCATAACGCATAACGCATAACGCATAACGCATAACGCATAACGCATAACGCATAACGCATAACGCATGACGCACAACGCATAACGCATAACGCATAACGCACAACGCATAACGCATAACGCATAACGCATAACGCATAACGCATAACGCATAACGCATTACGCATAACGCATAACGCATAAGGCATAAGCATAACGCATAACGCATAACGCATAACGCATAACGCATAACGCATAACGCATAACGCGTAACGCAAGACTCATAACGCATAACGCATAACGCATAACGCATAACGCATATGGCATAACGCATAATGCAAAAGTCATAACGCATAACGCATAACGCATAACGCATAACGCATAACGCATAACGCATAACGCATAACGCATAACGCATAACGCATAACGCATAACGCATAACGCATAACGCATAACGCATAACGCATAACGCATAACGCATAACGCATAACGCATAACGCATAACGCATAACGCATAACGCATAACGCATAACGCATAACGCATAACGCGTAACGCAAAACTCATAACGCATAACGCATAACGCATAATGCATAACGCACAACGCATAACGTTTAAACCATAAGGCATAACGCATAGCCCATGACGCATAACGCATAACGCATAACGCATAATGCAAAAGTCATAACGCATAACGCATAACGGATAACGCATAACGCATAACGCATAACGCATAACGCATAACGCATAACGCATAACGCATAACGCATAACGCATAACGCATAACGCATAACGCATAACGCATAACGCATAACGCATAACGCATAACGCATAAGGCATAAGCATAACGCATAACGCATAACGCATAACGCATAACGCATAAGCATAACGCATAACGCATAACGCATAACGCATAACGCATAACGCGTAACGCGTAACGCATAACGCGTAACGCATAACGCATAACGCATAACGCATAACGCATAACGCATAACGCATAACGCATAACGCATAACGCATAACGCATAACGCATAACGCATAACGCATAACGCATAACGCATAACGCATAACGCATAACGCATAACGCATAACGCATAACGCATAACGCATAACGCATAACGCATAACGCATAACGCATAACGCATAACGCATAACGCATAACGCATAACGCATAACGCATAACGCATAACGCATAACGCATAACGCATAACGCATAACGCATAACGCATAACGCATAACGCATAACGCATAACGCATAACGCATAACGCATAACGCATAACGCATAACGCATAACGCATAACGCATAACGCATAACGCATAACGCATAACGCATAACGCATAACGCATAACGCATAACGCATAACGCATAACGCATAACGCATAACGCATAACGCATAACGCATAACCCATGACGCACAACGCATAACGCATAACGCATAACGCATAACGCATAACGCATAACGCATAACGCATAACGCATAACGCATAACGCATTACGCATAACGCATAACGCATAACGCATAACGCATAAGGCATAACGCATAACGCATAACGCATAACGCATAACGCATAACGCATAACGCATAACGCGTAACGCAAGACTCATAACGCATAACGCATAACGCATAACGCATAACGCATATGGCATAACGCATAATGCAAAAGTCATAACGCATAACGCATAACGCATAACGCATAACGCATAACGCATAACGCATAACGCATAACGCATAACGCATAACGCATAACGCATAACGCATAACGCATAACGCATAACGCATAACGCATAACGCATAATGCATAACGCACAACGCATAACGTTTAAACCATAAGGCATAACGCATAGCCCATGACGCATAACGCATAACGCATAACGCATAATGCAAAAGTCATAACGCATAACGCATAACGGATAACGCATAACGCATAACGCATAACGCATAACGCATAACGCATAACGCATAACGCATAACGCATAACGCATAACGCATAACGCATAACGCATAACGCATAACGCATAACGCATAACGCATAACGCATAACGCATAACGCATAACGCATAACGCATAACGCATAACGCATAAGGCATAAGCATAACGCATAACGCATAACGCATAACGCATAACGCATAACGCATAACGCATAACGCGTAACGCAAGACTCATAACGCATAACGCATAACGCATAACGCATAACGCATAACGCATATGGCATAACGCATAATGCAAAAGTCATAACGCATAACGCATAACGCATAACGCATAACGCATAACGCATAACGCATAACGCATAACGCATAACGCATAACGCATAACGCATAACGCATAACGCATAACGCATAACGCATAACGCATAACGCATAACGCATAACGCATAACGCATAACGCATAACGCATAACGCATAACGCATAACGCATAACGCATAACGCATAACGCATAACGCATAACGCATAACGCATAACGCGTAACGCAAAACTCATAACGCATAACGCATAACGCATAACGCATAACGCACAACGCATAACGTTTAAACCATAAGGCATAACGCATAGCCCATGACGCATAACGCATAACGCATAACGCATAATGCAAAAGTCATAACGCATAACGCATAACGGATAACGCATAACGCATAACGCATAACGCATAACGCATAACGCATAACGCATAACGCATAACGCATAAGCATAACGCATAACGCATAACGCATAACGCATAACGCATAACGCGTAACGCGTAACGCATAACGCGTAACGCATAACGCATAACGCATAACGCATAACGCATAACGCATAACGCATAACGCATAACGCATAACGCATAACGCATAACGCATAACGCATAACGCATAACGCATAACGCATAACGCATAACGCATAACGCATAACGCATAACGCATAACGCATAACGCATAACGCATAACGCATAACGCATAACGCATAACGCATAACGCATAACGCATAACGCATAACGCATAACGCATAACGCATAACGCATAACGCATAACGCATAACGCATAACGCATAACGCATAACGCATAACGCATAACGCATAACGCATAACGCATAACGCATAACGCATAACGCATAACGCATAACGCATAACGCATGACGCACAACGCATAACGCATAACGCATAACGCACAACGCATAACGCATAACGCATAACGCATAACGCATAACGCATAACGCATAACGCATTACGCATAACGCATAACGCATAAGGCATAAGCATAACGCATAACGCATAACGCATAACGCATAACGCATAACGCATAACGCATAACGCGTAACGCAAGACTCATAACGCATAACGCATAACGCATAACGCATAACGCATATGGCATAACGCATAATGCAAAAGTCATAACGCATAACGCATAACGCATAACGCATAACGCATAACGCATAACGCATAACGCATAACGCATAACGCATAACGCATAACGCATAACGCATAACGCATAACGCATAACGCATAACGCATAACGCATAACGCATAACGCATAACGCATAACGCATAACGCATAACGCATAACGCATAACGCATAACGCATAACGCATAACGCGTAACGCAAAACTCATAACGCATAACGCATAACGCATAATGCATAACGCACAACGCATAACGTTTAAACCATAAGGCATAACGCATAGCCCATGACGCATAACGCATAACGCATAACGCATAATGCAAAAGTCATAACGCATAACGCATAACGGATAACGCATAACGCATAACGCATAACGCATAACGCATAACGCATAACGCATAACGCATAACGCATAACGCATAACGCATAACGCATAACGCATAACGCATAACGCATAACGCATAACGCATAACGCATAACGCATAACGCATAACGCATAACGCATAACGCATAACGCATAACGCATAACGCATTACGCATAACGCATAACGCATAACGCATAACGCATAAGGCATAACGCATAACGCATAACGCATAACGCATAACGCATAACGCATAACGCATAACGCGTAACGCAAGACTCATAACGCATAACGCATAACGCATAACGCATAACGCATATGGCATAACGCATAATGCAAAAGTCATAACGCATAACGCATAACGCATAACGCATAACGCATAACGCATAACGCATAACGCATAACGCATAACGCATAACGCATAACGCATAACGCATAACGCATAACGCATAACGCATAACGCATAACGCATAACGCATAACGCATAACGCATAACGCATAACGCGTAACGCAAAACTCATAACGCATAACGCATAACGCATAATGCATAACGCACAACGCATAACGTTTAAACCATAAGGCATAACGCATAGCCCATGACGCATAACGCATAACGCATAACGCATAATGCAAAAGTCATAACGCATAACGCATAACGGATAACGCATAACGCATAACGCATAACGCATAACGCATAACGCATAACGCATAACGCATAACGCATAACGCATAACGCATAACGCATAACGCATAACGCATAACGCATAAGGCATAAGCATAACGCATAACGCATAACGCATAACGCATAACGCATAACGCATAACGCATAACGCATAACGCATAACGCGTAACGCAAGACTCATAACGCATAACGCATAACGCATAACGCATAACGCATAACGCATAACGCATATGGCATAACGCATAATGCAAAAGTCATAACGCATAACGCATAACGCATAACGCATAACGCATAACGCATAACGCATAACGCATAACGCATAACGCATAACGCATAACGCATAACGCATAACGCATAACGCATAACGCATAACGCATAACGCATAACGCATAACGCATAACGCATAACGCATAACGCATAACGCATAACGCATAACGCATAACGCATAACGCATAACGCATAACGCATAACGCATAACGCATAACGCATAACGCATAACGCATAACGCATAACGCATAACGCATAACGCATAACGCGTAACGCAAAACTCATAACGCATAACGCATAACGCATAACGCATAACGCACAACGCATAACGTTTAAACCATAAGGCATAACGCATAGCCCATGACGCATAACGCATAACGCATAATGCAAAAGTCATAACGCATAACGCATAACGGATAACGCATAACGCATAACGCATAACGCATAACGCATAACGCATAACGCATAACGCATAACGCATAACGCATAACGCATAACGCATAACGCATAACGCATAACGCATAACGCATAACGCATAACGCATAACGCATAACGCATAACGCATAACGCATAACGCATAACGCATAACGCATAACGCATAACGCATAACGCATAACGCATAACGCATAACGCATAAGGCATAAGCATAACGCATAACGCATAACGCATAACGCATAACGCATAACGCATAACGCATAACGCATAACGCATAACGCATAACGCATAACGCATAACGCATAACGCATAACGCATAACGCATAACGCATAACGCATAACGCATAACGCATAACGCATAACGCATAACGCATAACGCATAACGCATAACGCATAACGCATAACGCATAACGCATAACGCATAACGCATAACGCATAACGCATAACGCATAACGCATAACGCATAACGCATAACGCATAACGCATAACGCATAACGCATAACGCATAACGCATAACGCATAACGCATAACGCATAACGCATAACGCATAACGCATAACGCATAACGCGTAACGCAAAACTCATAACGCATAACGCATAACGCATAACGCATAACGCACAACGCATAACGTTTAAACCATAAGGCATAACGCATAGCCCATGACGCATAACGCATAACGCATAACGCATAATGCAAAAGTCATAACGCATAACGCATAACGGATAACGCATAACGCATAACGCATAACGCATAACGCATAACGCATAACGCATAACGCATAACGCATAACGCATAACGCATAACGCATAACGCATAACGCATAACGCATAACGCATAACGCATAACGCATAACGCATAACGCATAACGCATAACGCATAACGCATAACGCATAACGCATAACGCATAACGCATAACGCATAACGCATAACGCATGACGCACAACGCATAACGCATAACGCATAACGCATAACGCATAACGCATAACGCATTACGCATAACGAATTACGCATAACGCATAACGCATAACGCATAACGCATAACGCATAAGGCATAACGCATAACGCATAACGCATAACGCATAACGCATAACGCATAACGCATAACGCGTAACGCAAGACTCATAACGCATAACGCATAACGCATAACGCATATGGCATAACGCATAATGCAAAAGTCATAACGCATAACGCATAACGCATAACGCATAACGCATAACGCATAACGCATAACGCATAACGCATAACGCATAACGCATAACGCATAACGCATAACGCATAACGCATAACGCATAACGCATAACGCATAACGCATAACGCATAACGCATAACGCATAACGCATAACGCATAACGCATAACGCATAACGCATAACGCATAACGCATAACGCATAACGCATAACGCATAACGCATAACGCATAACGCATAACGCATAACGCATAACGCATAAGGCATAAGCATACCGCATAACGCACAACGCATAACGCGTAACGCATAACGCATAACGCATAACGCATAACGCATAACGCATAACGCATAACGCATAACGCATAACGCATAACGCATAACGCATAACGCATAACGCATAACGCATAACGCATAACGCATAACGCATAACGCATAACGCATAACGCATAACGCATAACGCATAACGCATAACGCATAACGCATAACGCATAACGCATAACGCATAACGCATAACGCATAACGCATAACGCATAACGCATAACGCATAACGCATAACGCATAACGCATAACGCATACCGCATAACGCATAACGCATAACGCATAACGCATAACGCATAACGCATAACGCATAACGCATAACGCATAACGCATAACGCATAACGCATAACGCATAACGCATAACGCATAACGCATAACGCATAACGCATGACGCACAACGCATAACGCATAACGCATAACGCATAACGCATAACGCATAACGCATAACGCATAACGCATTACGCATAACGCATAACGCATAACGCATAACGCATAAGGCATAAGCATAACGCATAACGCATAACGCATAACGCGTAACGCAAGACTCATAACGCATAACGCATAACGCATAACGCATATGGCATAACGCATAATGCAAAAGTCATAACGCATAACGCATAACGCATAACGCATAACGCATAACGCATAACGCATAACGCATAACGCATAACGCATAACGCATAACGCATAACGCATAACGCATAACGCATAACGCATAACGCATAACGCATAACGCATAACGCATAACGCATAACGCATAACGCATAACGCATAACGCATAACGCATAACGCATAACGCATAACGCATAACGCATAACGCATAACGCATAACGCATAACGCATAACGCATAACGCATAACGCATAACGCATAACGCATAACGCATAACGCATAACGCATAACGCATAACGCGTAACGCAAAACTCATAACGCATAACGCATAACGCATAACGCATAACGCACAACGCATAACGTTTAAACCATAAGGCATAACGCATAGCCCATGACGCATAACGCATAACGCATAACGCATAATGCAAAAGTCATAACGCATAACGCATAACGGATAACGCATAACGCATAACGCATAACGCATAACGCATAACGCATAACGCATAACGCATAACGCATAACGCATAACGCATAACGCATAACGCATAACGCATAACGCATAACGCATAACGCATAACGCATAACGCATAACGCATAACGCATAACGCATAACGCATAACGCATAACGCATAACGCATAACGCATAACGCATAACGCATAACGCATAACGCATAACGCATAACGCATAACGCATAACGCATAACGCATAACGCATAACGCATAACGCATAACGCATAACGCATAACGCATAACGCATAACGCATAACGCATAACGCATAACGCATAACGCATAACGCATAACGCATAACGCATAACGCATAACGCATAACGCATAACGCATAACGCATAACGCATAACGCATAACGCATAACGCATAACGCATAACGCATAACGCATAACGCATAACGCATAACGCATAACGCATAACGCATAACGCATAACGCATAACGCATAACGCATAACGCATAACGCATAACGCATAACGCATAACGCATAACGCATAACGCATAACGCATAACGCATAACGCATAACGCATAACGCATAACGCATGACGCACAACGCATAACGCATAACGCATAACGCATAACGCATAACGCATAACGCATAACGCATTACGCATAACGAATTACGCATAACGCATAACGCATAACGCATAACGCATAAGGCATAACGCATAACGCATAACGCATAACGCATAACGCATAACGCATAACGCGTAACGCAAGACTCATTACGCATAACGCATAACGCATAACGCATAACGCATAAAACATATGGCATAACGCATAATGCAAAAGTCATAACGCATAACGCATAACGCATAACGCATAACGCATAACGCATAACGCATAACGCATAACGCATAACGCATAACGCATAACGCATAACGCATAACGCATAACGCATAACGCATAACGCATAACGCATAACGCATAACGCATAACGCATAACGCATAACGCATAACGCATAACGCATAACGCATAACGCATAACGCATAACGCATAACGCATAACGCATAACGCATAACGCATAACGCATAACGCATAACGCATAACGCATAACGCATAACGCATAACGCATAACGCATAACGCATAACGCATAACGCATAACGCATAACGCATAACGCATAACGCATAACGCATAACGCATAACGCATAACGCATAACGCATAACGCATAACGCATAACGCATAACGCATAACGCATAACGCATAACGCATAACGCATAACGCATAACGCATAACGCATAACGCATAACGCATAACGCATAACGCATAACGCATAACGCATAACGCATAACGCATAACGCATAACGCATAACGCATAACGCATAACGCATAACGCATAACGCATAACGCATATCGCATAACGCATAACGCATAACGCATAACGCATAACGCATAACGCATAACGCATAACGCATAACGCATAACGCATAACGCATAACGCATAACGCATAACGCATAACGCATAACGCATAACGCATAACGCATAACGCATAACGCATAACGCGTAACGCATAACGCATAACGCATAACGCGTAACGCAAAACTCATAACGCATAACGCGTAACGCAAAACTCATAACGCATAACGCATAACGCATAACGCATAACGCATAACGCATAACGCATAACGCATAACGCATAACGCATAACGCATAACGCATAACGCATAACGCATAACGCATAACGCATAACGCATAACGCATAACGCATAACGCATAACGCATAACGCATAACGCATAACGCATAACGCATAACGCATAACGCATAACGCATAACGCATAACGCATAACGCATAACGCATAACGCATAACGCATAACGCATAACGCATAACGCATAACGCATAACGCATAACGCATAACGCATAACGCATAACGCATACCGCATAACGCATAACGCATAACGCATAACGCATAACGCATAACGCATAACGCATAACGCATAACGCATAACGCATAACGCATAACGCATAACGCATAACGCATAACGCATAACGCATAACGCATGACGCACAACGCATAACGCATAACGCATAACGCATAACGCATAACGCATAACGCATAACGCATTACGCATAACGCATAACGCATAACGCATAACGCATAAGGCATAAGCATAACGCATAACGCATAACGCATAACGCATAACGCATAACGCGTAACGCAAGACTCATAACGCATAACGCATAACGCATAACGCATATGGCATAACGCATAATGCAAAAGTCATAACGCATAACGCATAACGCATAACGCATAACGCATAACGCATAACGCATAACGCATAACGCATAACGCATAACGCATAACGCATAACGCATAACGCATAACGCATAACGCATAACGCATAACGCATAACGCATAACGCATAACGCATAACGCATAACGCATAACGCATAACGCATAACGCATAACGCATAACGCATAACGCATAACGCATAACGCATAACGCATAACGCATAACGCATAACGCATAACGCATAACGCATAACGCATAACGCATAACGCATAACGCATAACGCATAACGCATAACGCGTAACGCAAAACTCATAACGCATAACGCATAACGCATAACGCATAACGCACAACGCATAACGTTTAAACCATAAGGCATAACGCATAGCCCATGACGCATAACGCATAACGCATAACGCATAATGCAAAAGTCATAACGCATAACGCATAACGGATAACGCATAACGCATAACGCATAACGCATAACGCATAACGCATAACGCATAACGCATAACGCATAACGCATAACGCATAACGCATAACGCATAACGCATAACGCATAACGCATAACGCATAACGCATAACGCATAACGCATAACGCATAACGCATAACGCATAACGCATAACGCATAACGCATAACGCATAACGCATAACGCATAACGCATAACGCATAACGCATAACGCATAACGCATAACGCATAACGCATAACGCATAACGCATAACGCATAACGCATAACGCATAACGCATAACGCATAACGCATAACGCATAACGCATAACGCATAACGCATAACGCATAACGCATAACGCATAACGCATAACGCATAACGCATAACGCATAACGCATAACGCATAACGCATAACGCATAACGCATAACGCATAACGCATAACGCATAACGCATAACGCATAACGCATAACGCATAACGCATAACGCATAACGCATAACGCATAACGCATAACGCATAACGCATAACGCATAACGCATAACGCATAACGCATAACGCATAACGCATAACGCATAACGCATAACGCATAACGCATAACGCATAACGCATAACGCATAACGCATAACGCATAACGCATAACGCATAACGCATAACGCATAACGCATAACGCATGACGCACAACGCATAACGCATAACGCATAACGCATAACGCATAACGCATAACGCATTACGCATAACGAATTACGCATAACGCATAACGCATAACGCATAACGCATAAGGCATAACGCATAACGCATAACGCATAACGCATAACGCATAACGCGTAACGCAAGACTCATTACGCATAACGCATAACGCATAACGCATAACGCATAACGCATATGGCATAACGCATAATGCAAAAGTCATAACGCATAACGCATAACGCATAACGCATAACGCATAACGCATAACGCATAACGCATTACGCATAACGCATAACGCATAACGCATAACGCATAAGGCATAAGCATAACGCATAACGCATAACGCATAACGCATAACGCATAACGCGTAACGCAAGACTCATAACGCATAACGCATAACGCATAACGCATATGGCATAACGCATAATGCAAAAGTCATAACGCATAACGCATAACGCATAACGCATAACGCATAACGCATAACGCATAACGCATAACGCATAACGCATAACGCATAACGCATAACGCATAACGCATAACGCATAACGCATAACGCATAACGCATAACGCATAACGCATAACGCATAACGCATAACGCATAACGCATAACGCATAACGCATAACGCATAACGCATAACGCATAACGCATAACGCATAACGCATAACGCATAACGCATAACGCATAACGCATAACGCATAACGCATAACGCATAACGCATAACGCATAACGCATAACGCATAACGCATAACGCGTAACGCAAAACTCATAACGCATAACGCATAACGCATAACGCATAACGCACAACGCATAACGTTTAAACCATAAGGCATAACGCATAGCCCATAAGTCATAACGCATAACGCATAACGGATAACGCATAACGCATAACGCATAACGCATAACGCATAACGCATAACGCATAACGCATAACGCATAACGCATAACGCATAACGCATAACGCATAACGCATAACGCATAACGCATAACGCATAACGCATAACGCATAACGCATAACGCATAACGCATAACGCATAACGCATAACGCATAACGCATAACGCATAACGCATAACGCATAACGCATAACGCATAACGCATAACGCATAACGCATAACGCATAACGCATAACGCATAACGCATAACGCATAACGCATAACGCATAACGCATAACGCATAACGCATAACGCATAACGCATAACGCATAACGCATAACGCATAACGCATAACGCATAACGCATAACGCATAACGCATAACGCATAACGCATAACGCATAACGCATAACGCATAACGCATAACGCATAACGCATAACGCATAACGCATAACGCATAACGCATAACGCATAACGCATAACGCATAACGCATAACGCATAACGCATAACGCATAACGCATAACGCATAACGCATAACGCATAACGCATAACGCATAACGCATAACGCATAACGCATAACGCATAACGCATAACGCATAACGCATAACGCATAACGCATAACGCATAACGCATAACGCATAACGCATGACGCATAACGCATAACGCATAACGCATAACGCATAACGCATAACGCATAACGCATAACGCATAACGCATAACGCATAACGCATAACGCATAACGCATAACGCATAACGCATAACGCATAACGCATAACGCATAACGCATAACGCATAACGCATAACGCATAACGCATAACGCATAACGCATAACGCATAACGCATAACGCATAACGCATAACGCATAACGCATAACGCATAACGCATAACGCATAACGCATAACGCATAACGCATAACGCATAACGCATAACGCATAACGCATAACGCATAACGCATAACGCATAACGCATAACGCATAACGCATAACGCATAACGCATAACGCATAAGGCATAAGCATAACGCATAACGCATAACGCATAACGCATAACGCGTAACGCAAAACTCATAACGCATAACGCGTAACGCAAAACTCATAACGCATAACGCATAACGCATAACGCATAACGCATAACGCATAACGCATAACGCATAACGCATAACGCATAACGCATAACGCATAACGCATAACGCATAACGCATAACGCATAACGCATAACGCATAACGCATAACGCATAACGCATAACGCATAACGCATAACGCATAACGCATAACGCATAACGCATAACGCATAACGCATAACGCATAACGCATCACGCATAAGGCATAAGCATAACGCATAACGCATAACGCATAACGCATAACGCATAACGCGTAACGCAAGACTCATAACGCATAACGCATAACGCATAACGCATATGGCATAACGCATAATGCAAAAGTCATAACGCATAACGCATAACGCATAACGCATAACGCATAACGCATAACGCATAACGCATAACGCAAAACGCATAACGCATAACGCATAACGCATAACGCATAACGCATAACGCATAACGCATAACGCATAACGCATAACGCATAACGCATAACGCATAACGCATAACGCATAACGCATAACGCATAACGCATAACGCATAACGCATAACGCATAACGCATAACGCATAACGCATAACGCATAACGCATAACGCATAACGCATAACGCATAACGCGTAACGCAAAACTCATAACGCATAACGCATAACGCATAACGCATAACGCACAACGCATAACGTTTAAACCATAAGGCATAACGCATAGCCCATGACGCATAACGCATAACGCATAACGCATAATGCAAAAGTCATAACGCATAACGCATAACGGATAACGCATAACGCATAACGCATAACGCATAACGCATAACGCATAACGCATAACGCATAACGCATAACGCATAACGCATAACGCATAACGCATAACGCATAACGCATAACGCATAACGCATAACGCATAACGCATAACGCATAACGCATAACGCATAACGCATAACGCATAACGCATAACGCATAACGCATAACGCATAACGCGTAACGCAAAACTCATAACGCATAACGCGTAACGCAAAACTCATAACGCATAACGCATAACGCATAACGCATAACGCATAACGCATAACGCATAACGCATAACGCATAACGCATAACGCATAACGCATAACGCATAACGCATAACGCATAACGCATAACGCATAACGCATAACGCATAACGCATAACGCATAACGCATAACGCATAACGCATAACGCATAACGCGTAACGCAAAACTCATAACGCATAACGCATAACGCATAACGCATAACGCACAACGCATAACGTTTAAACCATAAGGCATAACGCATAGCCCATAACGCATAACGCATAACGCATAACGCATAATGCAAAAGTCATAACGCATAACGCATAACGGATAACGCATAACGCATAACGCATAACGCATAACGCATAACGCATAACGCATAACGCATAACGCATAACGCATAACGCATAACGCATAACGCATAACGCATAACGCATAACGCATAACGCATAACGCATAACGCATAACGCATAACGCATAACGCATAACGCATAACGCATAA
This sequence comes from Lasioglossum baleicum, assembly GCF_051020765.1. Taxonomy (NCBI): domain Eukaryota; kingdom Metazoa; phylum Arthropoda; class Insecta; order Hymenoptera; family Halictidae; genus Lasioglossum; species Lasioglossum baleicum. The sequence goes on along the minus strand of NW_027469404.1, from coordinate 118,353 downwards.
CGCATAACGCATAACGCATAACGCATAACGCATAACGCATAACGCATAACGCATAACGCATAACGCATAACGCATAACGCATAACGCATAACGCATAACGCATAACGCATAACGCATAACGCATAACGCATAACGCATAACGCATAACGCATAACGCATAACGCATAACGCATAACGCATAACGCATAACGCATAACGCATAACGCATAACGCATAACGCATAACGCATAACGCATAACGCATATCGCATGACGCACAACGCATAACGCATAACGCATAACGCATAACGCATAACGCATAACGCATAACGCATAACGCATAACGCATTACGCATAACGCATAACGCATAACGCATAACGCATAAGGCATAAGCATAACGCATAATGCATAATGCATAACGCATAACGCATAACGCGTAACGCATAAGGCATAAGCATAACGCATAATGCATAACGCATAACGCATAACGCATAACGCATAACGCATAACGCATAACGCGTAACGCAAGACTCATAACGCATAACGCATAACGCATAACGCATAACGCATAACGCATAACGCATAACGCATATGGCATAACGCATAATGCAAAAGTCATAACGCATAACGCATAACGCATAACGCATAACGCATAACGCATAACGCATAACGCATAACGCGTAACGCAAAACGCATAACGCATAACGCATAACGCATAACGCATAACGCATAACGCATAACGCATAACGCATAACGCGTAACGCAAAACTCATAACGCATAACGCATAACGCATAACGCATAACGCACAACGCATAACGTTTAAACCATAAGGCATAACGCATAGCCCATGACGCATAACGCATAACGCATAACGCATAATGCAAAAGTCATAACGCATAACGCATAACGGATAACGCATAACGCATAACGCATAACGCATAACGCATAACGCATAACGCATAACGCATAACGCATAACGCATAACGCATAACGCATAACGCATAACGCATAACGCATAACGCATAACGCATAACGCATAACGCATAACGCATAACGCATAACGCATAACGCATAACGCATAACGCATAACGCGTAACGCAAAACTCATAACGCATAACGCGTAACGCAAATCTCATAACGCATAACGCATAACGCATAACGCATAACGCATAACGCATAACGCATAACGCATAACGCATAACGCATAACGCATAACGCATAACGCATAACGCATAACGCATAACGCATAACGCATAACGCATAACGCATAACGCATAACGCATAACGCATAGCGCGTAACGCATAACGCATAACGCATAACGCATAACGCATAACGCATAACGCATAACGCATAACGCATAACGCATAACGCATAACGCATAACGCATAACGCATAACGCATAACGCATAACGCATAACGCATAACGCATAACGCATAACGCGTAACGCAAAACTCATAACGCATAACGCGTAACGCAAATCTCATAACGCATAACGCATAACGCATAACGCATAACGCATAACGCATAACGCATAACGCATAACGCATAACGCATAACGCATAACGCATAACGCATAACGCATAACGCATAACGCATAACGCATAACGCATAACGCATAACGCATAGCGCGTAACGCAAAACTCATAACGCATAACGCATAACGCATAACGCATAACGCACAACGCATAACGTTTAAACCATAAGGCATAACGCATAGCCCATTACGCATAACGCATAACGCATAACGCATAATGCAAAAGTCATAACGCATAACGCATAACGGATAACGCATAACGCATAACGCATAACGCATAACGCATAACGCATAACGCATAACGCATAACGCATAACGCATAACGCATAACGCATAACGCATAACGCATAACGCATAACGCATAACGCATAACGCATAACGCATAACGCATAACGCATAACGCATAACGCATAACGCATAACGCATAACGCATAACGCATAACGCATAACGCATAACGCATAACGCATAACGCATAACGCATAACGCATAACGCATAACGCATAACGCATAACGCATAACGCATAACGCATAAGGCATAAGCATAACGCATAACGCGTAACGCATAACGCATAACGCATAACGCGTAACGCAAAACTCATAACGCATAACGCGTAACGCAAAACTCATAACGCATAACGCATAACGCATAACGCATAACGCATAACGCAAAACGCATAACGCATAACGCATAACGCATAACGCATAACGCATAACGCATAACGCATAACGCATAACGCATAACGCATAACGCATAACGCATAACGCATAACGCATAACGCATAACGCATAACGCATAACGCATAACGCATAACGCATAACGCATAACGCATAACGCATAACGCATAACGCATAACGCATAACGCATAACGCATAACGCATAACGCATAACGCATAACGCATAACGCATAACGCATAACGCATAACGCATAACGCATAACGCATAACGCATAACGCATAACGCGTAACGCAAAACTCATAACGCATAACGCGTAACGCAAAACTCATAACGCATAACGCATAACGCATAACGCATAACGCATAACGCATAACGCATAACGCATAACGCATAACGCATAACGCATAACGCATAACGCATAACGCATAACGCATAACGCATAACGCATAACGCATAACGCATAACGCATAACGCGTAACGCAAAACTCATAACGCATAACGCATAACGCATAACGCATAACGCACAACGCATAACGTTTAAACCATAAGGCATAACGCATAGCCCATAACGCATAACGCATAACGCATAACGCATAATGCAAAAGTCATAACGCATAACGCATAACGGATAACGCATAACGCATAACGCATAACGCATAACGCATAACGCATAACGCATAACGCATAACGCATAACGCATAACGCATAACGCATAACGCATAACGCATAACGCATAACGCATAACGCATAACGCATAACGCATAACGCATAACGCATAACGCATAACGCATAACGCATAACGCATAACGCATAACGCATAACGCATAACGCATAACGCATAACGCATAACGCATAACGCATAACGCATAACGCATAACGCATAACGCATAACGCATAACGCATAACGCATAACGCATAACGCATAACGCATAACGCATAACGCATAACGCATAACGCATAACGCATAACGCATAACGCATATCGCATGACGCACAACGCATAACGCATAACGCATAACGCATAACGCATAACGCATAACGCATAACGCATAACGCATAACGCATTACGCATAACGCATAACGCATAACGCATAACGCATAAGGCATAAGCATAACGCATAATGCATAATGCATAACCCATAACGCATAACGCGTAACGCATAAGGCATAAGCATAACGCATAATGCATAACGCATAACGCATAACGCATAACGCATAACGCATAACGCGTAACGCAAGACTCATAACGCATAACGCATAACGCATAACGCATAACGCATAACGCATAACGCATAACGCATATGGCATAACGCATAATGCAAAAGTCATAACGCATAACGCATAACGCATAACGCATAACGCATAACGCATAACGCATAACGCATAACGCGTAACGCAAAACGCATAACGCATAACGCATAACGCATAACGCATAACGCATAACGCATAACGCATAACGCATAACGCGTAACGCAAAACTCATAACGCATAACGCATAACGCATAACGCATAACGCACAACGCATAACGTTTAAACCATAAGGCATAACGCATAGCCCATGACGCATAACGCATAACGCATAACGCATAATGCAAAAGTCATAACGCATAACGCATAACGGATAACGCATAACGCATAACGCATAACGCATAACGCATAACGCATAACGCATAACGCATAACGCATAACGCATAACGCATAACGCATAACGCATAACGCATAACGCATAACGCATAACGCATAACGCATAACGCATAACGCATAACGCATAACGCATAACGCATAACGCATAACGCATAACGCATAACGCATAACGCATAACGCATAACGCGTAACGCAAAACTCATAACGCATAACGCGTAACGCAAATCTCATAACGCATAACGCATAACGCATAACGCATAACGCATAACGCATAACGCATAACGCATAACGCATAACGCATAACGCATAACGCATAACGCATAACGCATAACGCATAACGCATAACGCATAACGCATAACGCATAACGCATAACGCATAACGCATAGCGCGTAACGCATAACGCATAACGCATAACGCATAACGCATAACGCATAACGCATAACGCATAACGCATAACGCATAACGCATAACGCATAACGCATAACGCATAACGCATAACGCATAACGCATAACGCATAACGCATAACGCGTAACGCAAAACTCATAACGCATAACGCGTAACGCAAATCTCATAACGCATAACGCATAACGCATAACGCATAACGCATAACGCATAACGCATAACGCATAACGCATAACGCATAACGCATAACGCATAACGCATAACGCATAGCGCGTAACGCAAAACTCATAACGCATAACGCATAACGCATAACGCATAACGCACAACGCATAACGTTTAAACCATAAGGCATAACGCATAGCCCATAACGCATAACGCATAACGCATAACGCATAATGCAAAAGTCATAACGCATAACGCATAACGGATAACGCATAACGCATAACGCATAACGCATAACGCATAACGCATAACGCATAACGCATAACGCATAACGCATAACGCATAACGCATAACGCATAACGCATAACGCATAACGCATAACGCATAACGCATAACGCATAACGCATAACGCATAACGCATAACGCATAACGCATAACGCATAACGCATAACGCATAACGCATAACGCATAACGCATAACGCATAACGCATAACGCATAACGCATAACGCATAACGCATAACGCATAACGCATAACGCATAACGCATAACGCATAACGCATAAGGCATAAGCATAACGCATAACGCGTAACGCATAACGCATAACGCATAACGCGTAACGCAAAACTCATAACGCATAACGCGTAACGCAAAACTCATAACGCATAACGCATAACGCATAACGCATAACGCATAACGCAAAACGCATAACGCATAACGCATAACGCATAACGCATAACGCATAACGCATAACGCATAACGCATAACGCATAACGCATAACGCATAACGCATAACGCATAACGCATAACGCATAACGCATAACGCATAACGCATAACGCATAACGCATAACGCATAACGCATAACGCATAACGCATAACGCATAACGCATAACGCATAACGCATAACGCATAACGCATAACGCATAACGCATAACGCATAACGCATAACGCATAACGCATAACGCATAACGCATAACGCATAACGCATAACGCATAACGCATAACGCATAACGCATAACGCATAACGCATAACGCATAACGCATAACGCATAACGCATAACGCATAACGCATAACGCATAACGCATAACGCATAACGCATAACGCATAACGCATAACGCATAACGCATAACGCATAACGCATAACGCATAACGCATAACGCATAACGCATAACGCATAACGCATAACGCATAACGCATAACGCATAACGCATAACGCATAACGCATAACGCATAACGCATAACGCATAACGCATAACGCATAACGCATAACGCATAACGCATAACGCATAACGCATAACGCATAACGCATAACGCATAACGCATAACGCATAACGCATAACGCATAACGCATAACGCATAACGCATAACGCATAACGCATAACGCATAACGCATAACGCATAACGCATAACGCATAACGCATGACGCACAACGCATAACGCATAACGCATAACGCATAACGCATTACGCATAACGCATTACGCATAACGCATTACGCATAACGCATAACGCATAACGCATAACGCATAACGCATAAGGCATAAGCATAACGCATAACGCATAACGCATAACGCATAACGCATAACGCATAACGCATAACGCGTAACGCAAGACTCATAACGCATAACGCATAACGCATAACGCATAACGCATATGGCATAACGCATAATGCAAAAGTCATAACGCATAACGCATAACGCATAACGCATAACGCATAACGCATAACGCATAACGCATAACGCATAACGCATAACGCATAACGCATAACGCATAACGCATAACGCATAACGCATAACGCATAACGCATAACGCATAACGCATAACGCATAACGCATAACGCATAACGCATAACGCATAACGCATAACGCATAACGCATAACGCATAACGCATAACGCGTAACGCAAAACTCATAACGCATAGCGCATAACGCATAACGCATAACGCACAACGCATAACGTTTAAACCATAAGGCATAACGCATAGCCCATGACGCATAACGCATAACGCATAACGCATAATGCAAAAGTCATAACGCATAACGCATAACGGATAACGCATAACGCATAACGCATAACGCATAACGCATAACGCATAACGCATAACGCATAACGCATAACGCATAACGCATAACGCATAACGCATAACGCGTAACGCAAAACTCATAACGCATAACGCGTAACGCAAAACTCATAACGCATAACGCATTACGCATAACGCATAACGCATAACGCATAACGCATAACGCATAACGCATAACGCATAACGCATAACGCATAACGCATAACGCATAACGCATAACGCATAACGCATAACGCATAACGCATAACGCGTAACGCAAAACTCATAACGCATAACGCATAACGCATAACGCATAACGCACAACGCATAACGTTTAAACCATAAGGCATAACGCATAGCCCATAACGCATAACGCATAACGCATAACGCATAATGCAAAAGTCATAACGCATAACGCATAACGCATAACGCATAACGCGTAACGCAAAACTCATAACGCATAACGCATAACGCATAACGCATAACGCACAACGCATAACGTTTAAACCATAAGGCATAACGCATAGCCCATGACGCATAACGCATAACGCATAACGCATAATGCAAAAGTCATAACGCATAACGCATAACGGATAACGCATAACGCATAACGCATAACGCATAACGCATAACGCATAACGCATAACGCATAACGCATAACGCATAACGCATAACGCATAACGCATAACGCATAACGCATAACGCATAACGCATAACGCATAACGCATAACGCATAACGCATAACGCATAACGCATAACGCATAACGCATAACGCATAACGCATAACGCATAACGCATAACGCATAACGCATAACGCATAACGCATAACGCATAACGCCTAACGCATAACGCATAACGCATAACGCATAACGCATAACGCATAACGCATAACGCATAACGCATAACGCATAACGCATAACGCATAACGCATAACGCATAACGCATAACGCATAACGCATAACGCATAACGCATAACGCATAACGCATAACGCATAACGCATAACGCATAACGCATAACGCATAACGCATAACGCATAACGCATAACGCATAACGCATAACGCATAACGCATAACGCATAACGCATAACGCATAACGCATAACGCATAACGCATAACGCATAACGCATAACGCATAACGCATAACGCATAACGCATAACGCATAACGCATAACGCATAACGCATAACGCATAACGCATAACGCATAGCGCATAACGCATAACGCATAACGCATAACGCATAACGCATAACGCATAACGCATAACGCATAACGCATAACGCATAACGCATAACGCATAACGCATAACGCATAACGCATAACGCATAACGCATAACGCATAACGCATAACGCATAACGCATAACGCATAACGCATAACGCATAACGCATAACGCATAACGCATAACGCATAACGCATAACGCATAACGCATAACGCATAACGCATAACGCATAACGCATAACGCATAACGCATGACGCACAACGCATAACGCATAACGCATAACGCATAACGCATTACGCATAACGCATTACGCATAACGCATTACGCATAACGCATAACGCATAACGCATAACGCATAAGGCATAAGCATAACGCATAACGCATAACGCATAACGCATAACGCATAACGCATAACGCATAACGCATAACGCGTAACGCAAGACTCATAACGCATAACGCATAACGCATAACGCATAACGCATAACGCATAACGCATAACGCATAACGCATAACGCATAACGGATAACGCATAACGCATAACGCATAACGCATAACGCATAACGCATAACGCATAACGCATAACGCATAACGCATAACGCATAACGCATAACGCATAACGCATAACGCATAACGCATAACGCATAACGCATAACGCATAACGCATAACGCATAACGCATAACGCATAACGCATAACGCATAACGCATAACGCATAACGCATAACGCATAACGCATAACGCATAACGCATAACGCATAACGCATAACGCATAACGCATAACGCATAACGCATAACGCATAACGCATAACGCATAACGCATAACGCATAACGCATAACGCATAACGCATAACGCATAACGCATAACGCATAACGCATAACGCATAACGCATAACGCATAACGCATAACGCATAACGCATAACGCATAACGCATAACGCATAACGCATAACGCATAACGCATAACGCATAACGCATAACGCATAACGCATAACGCATAACGCATAACGCATAACGCATGACGCACAACGCATAACGCATAACGCATAACGCATAACGCATTACGCATAACGCATTACGCATAACGCATTACGCATAACGCATAACGCATAACGCATAACGCATAAGGCATAAGCATAACGCATAACGCATAACGCATAACGCATAACGCATAACGCATAACGCATAACGCATAACGCATAACGCGTAACGCAAGACTCATAACGCATAACGCATAACGCATAACGCATAACGCATATGGCATAACGCATAATGCAAAAGTCATAACGCATAACGCATAACGCATAACGCATAACGCATAACGCATAACGCATAACGCATAACGCATAACGCATAACGCATAACGCATAACGCATAACGCATAACGCATAACGCATAACGCATAACGCATAACGCATAACGCATAACGCATAACGCATAACGCATAACGCGTAACGCAAAACTCATAACGCATAACGCATAACGCATAACGCATAACGCACAACGCATAACGTTTAAACCATAAGGCATAACGCATAGCCCATGACGCATAACGCATAACGCATAACGCATAATGCAAAAGTCATAACGCATAACGCATAACGGATAACGCATAACGCATAACGCATAACGCATAACGCATAACGCATAACGCATAACGCATAACGCATAACGCATAACGCGTAACGCAAAACTCATAACGCATAACGCATAACGCATAACGCACAACGCATAACGTTTAAACCATAAGGCATAACGCATAGCCCATAACGCATAACGCATAACGCATAACGCATAATGCAAAAGTCATAACGCATAACGCATAACGCATAACGCATAACGCGTAACGCAAAACTCATAACGCATAACGCGTAACGCAAAACTCATAACGCATAACGCATAACGCATAACGCATAACGCATAACGCATAACGCATAACGCATAACGCATAACGCATAACGCATAACGCATAACGCATAACGCATAACGCATAACGCATAACGCATAACGCATAACGCATAACGCATAACGCATAACGCGTAACGCAAAACTCATAACGCATAACGCATAACGCATAACGCACAACGCATAACGTTTAAACCATAAGGCATAACGCATAGCCCATGACGCATAACGCATAACGCATAACGCATAATGCAAAAGTCATAACGCATAACGCATAACGGATAACGCATAACGCATAACGCATAACGCATAACGCATAACGCATAACGCATAACGCATAACGCATAACGCATAACGCATAACGCATAACGCATAACGCATAACGCATAACGCATAACGCATAACGCATAACGCATAACGCATAACGCATAACGCATAACGCATAACGCATAACGCATAACGCATAACGCATAACGCATAACGCATAACGCATAACGCATAACGCATAACGCATAACGCATAACGCATAACGCATAACGCATAACGCATAACGCATAACGCATAACGCATAACGCATAACGCATAACGCATAACGCATAACGCATAACGCATAACGCATAACGCATAACGCATAACGCATAACGCATAACGCATAACGCATAACGCATAACGCATAACGCATAAGGCATAAGCATAACGCATAACGCATAACGCATAACGCGTAACGCAAAACTCATAACGCATAACGCGTAACGCAAAACTCATAACGCATAACGCATAACGCATAACGCATAACGCATAACGCATAACGCATAACGCATAACGCATAACGCATAACGCATAACGCATAACGCATAACGCATAACGCATAACGCATAACGCATAACGCATAACGCATAACGCATAACGCATAACGCATAACGCATAACGCATAACGCATAACGCATAACGCATAACGCATAACGCATAACGCATGACGCACAACGCATAACGCATAACGCATAACGCATAACGCATAACGCATAACGCATAACGCATAACGCATTACGCATAACGCATAACGCATAACGCATAACGCATAAGGCATAAGCATAACGCATAACGCATAACGCATAACGCATAACGCATAACGCGTAACGCAAGACTCATAACGCATAACGCATAACGCATAACGCATATGGCATAACGCATAATGCAAAAGTCATAACGCATAACGCATAACGCATAACGCATAACGCATAACGCATAACGCATAACGCATAACGCATAACGCATAACGCATAACGCATAACGCATAACGCATAACGCATAACGCATAACGCATAACGCATAACGCATAACGCATAACGCATAACGCATAACGCATAACGCATAACGCATAACGCATAACGCATAACGCATAACGCATAACGCGTAACGCAAAACTCATAACGCATAACGCATAACGCATAACGCATAACGCACAACGCATAACGTTTAAACCATAAGGCATAACGCATAGCCCATGACGCATAACGCATAACGCATAACGCATAATGCAAAAGTCATAACGCATAACGCATAACGGATAACGCATAACGCATAACGCATAACGCATAACGCATAACGCATAACGCATAACGCATAACGCATAACGCATAACGCATAACGCATAACGCATAACGCATAACGCATAACGCATAACGCATAACGCGTAACGCAAAACTCATAACGCATAACGCGTAACGCAAAACTCATAACGCATAACGCATAACGCATAACGCATAACGCATAACGCATAACGCATAACGCATAACGCATAACGCATAACGCATAACGCATAACGCATAACGCATAACGCATAACGCATAACGCATAACGCATAACGCATAACGCATAACGCATAACGCATAACGCATAACGCATAACGCATAACGCATAACGCATAACGCATAACGCATAACGCATAACGCATAACGCATAACGCATAACGCATAACGCATAACGCATAACGCATAACGCATAACGCATAACGCATAACGCATAACGCATAACGCATAACGCATAACGCATAACGCATAACGCATAACGCATAACGCATAACGCATAACGCATAACGCATAACGCGTAAAGCAAGACTCATAACGCATAACGCATAACGCATAACGCATAACGCATAACGCATAACGCATAACGCATATGGCATAACGCATAATGCAAAAGTCATAACGCATAACGCATAACGCATAACGCATAACGCATAACGCATAACGCATAACGCATAACGCGTAACGCAAAACTCATAACGCATAACGCATAACGCATAACGCATAACGCATAACGCATTACGCATAACGCATAACGCGTAACGCAAAACTCATAACGCATAACGCATAACGCATAACGCATAACGCACAACGCATAACGTTTAAACCATAAGGCATAACGCATAGCCCATGACGCATAACGCATAACGCATAACGCATAATGCAAAAGTCATAACGCATAACGCATAACGGATAACGCATAACGCATAACGCATAACGCATAACGCATAACGCATAACGCATAACGCATAACGCATAACGCATAACGCATAACGCATAACGCATAACGCATAACGGATAACGCATAACGCATAACGCATAACGCATAACGCATAACGCATAACGCATAACGCATAACGCATAACGCATAACGCATAACGCATAACGCATAACGCATAACGCATAACGCATAACGCATAACGCATAACGCATAACGCATAACGCATAACGCATAACGCATAACGCATAACGCATAACGCATAACGCATAACGCATAACGCATAACGCATAACGCATAACGCATAACGCATAACGCATAACGCATAACGCATAACGCATAACGCATAACGCATAACGCATAACGCATAACGCATAACGCATAACGCATAACGCATAACGCATAACGCATAACGCATAACGCATAACGCATAACGCATAACGCATAACGCATAACGCATAACGCATGACGCACAACGCATAACGCATAACGCATAACGCATAACGCATAACGCATAACGCATTACGCATAACGAATTACGCATAACGCATAACGCATAACGCATAACGCATAAGGCATAACGCATAACGCATAACGCATAACGCATAACGCATAACGCGTAACGCAAGACTCATAACGCATAACGCATAACGCATAACGCATAACGCATAACGCATATGGCATAACGCATAATGCAAAAGTCATAACGCATAACGCATAACGCATAACGCATAACGCATAACGCATAACGCATAACGCATAACGCATAACGCATAACGCATAACGCATAACGCATAACGCATAACGCATAACGCATAACGCATAACGCATAACGCATAACGCAAAACGCATAACGCATAACGCATAACGCATAACGCATAACGCATAACGCATAACGCATAACGCATAACGCGTAACGCAAAACTCATAACGCATAACGCATAACGCATAACGCACAACGCATAACGTTTAAACCATAAGGCATAACGCATAGCCCATGACGCATAACGCATAACGCATAACGCATAATGCAAATGTCATAACGCATAACGCATAACGGATAACGCATAACGCATAACGCATAACGCATAACGCATAACGCATAACGCATAACGCATAACGCATAACGCATAACGCATAACGCATAACGCATAACGCATAACGCATAACGCATAACGCATAACGCATAACGCATAACGCATAACGCATAACGCATAACGCATAACGCATAACACATAACGCATAACGCATAACGCATAACGCATAACGCATAACGCATAACGCGTAAAGCAAGACTCATAACGCATAACGCATAACGCATAACGCATAACGCATAACGCATAACGCATATGGCATAACGCATAATGCAAAAGTCATAACGCATAACGCATAACGCATAACGCATAACGCATAACGCATAACGCATAACGCATAACGCGTAACGCAAAACTCATAACGCATAACGCATAACGCATAACGCATAACGCATAACGCATTACGCATAACGCATAACGCGTAACGCAAAACTCATAACGCATAACGCATAACGCATAACGCATAACGCATAACGCATAACGCATAACGCATAACGCATAACGCATAACGCATAACGCATAACGCATAACGCATAACGCATAACGCATAACGCATAACGCATAACGCATAACGCATAACGCATAACGCATAACGCATAACGCATAACGCATAACGCATAACGCATAACGCATAACGCATAACGCATAACGCATAACGCATAACGCATAACGCATAACGCATAACGCATAACGCATAAGGCATAAGCATAACGCATAACGCATAACGCATAACGCATAACGCGTAACGCAAAACTCATAACGCATAACGCGTAACGCAAAACTCATAACGCATAACGCATAACGCATAACGCATAACGCATAACGCATAACGCATAACGCATAACGCATAACGCATAACGCATAACGCATAACGCATAACGCATAACGCATAACGCATAACGCATAACGCATAACGCATAACGCATAACGCATAACGCATAACGCATAACGCATAACGCATAACGCATAACGCATAACGCATAACGCATAACGCATAACGCATAACGCATACCGCATAACGCATAACGCATAACGCATAACGCATAACGCATAACGCATAACGCATAACGCATAACGCATAACGCATAACGCATAACGCATAACGCATAACGCATAACGCATGACGCACAACGCATAACGCATAACGCATAACGCATAACGCATAACGCATAACGCATAACGCATAACGCATTACGCATAACGCATAACGCATAACGCATAACGCATAAGGCATAAGCATAACGCATAACGCATAACGCATAACGCATAACGCATAACGCGTAACGCAAGACTCATAACGCATAACGCATAACGCATAACGCATATGGCATAACGCATAATGCAAAAGTCATAACGCATAACGCATAACGCATAACGCATAACGCATAACGCATAACGCATAACGCGTAACGCAAGACTCATAACGCATAACGCATAACGCATAACGCATATGGCATAACGCATAATGCAAAAGTCATAACGCATAACGCATAACGCATAACGCATAACGCATAACGCATAACGCATAACGCATAACGCATAACGCATAACGCATAACGCATAACGCATAACGCATAACGCATAACGCATAACGCATAACGCATAACGCATAACGCATAACGCATAACGCATAACGCATAACGCATAACGCATAACGCATAACGCATAACGCATAACGCATAACGCATAACGCATAACGCATAACGCATAACGCATAACGCATAACGCATAACGCATAACGCATAACGCATAACGCATAACGCATAACGCGTAACGCAAAACTCATAACGCATAACGCATAACGCATAACGCATAACGCATAACGCACAACGCATAACGTTTAAACCATAAGGCATAACGCATAGCCCATGACGCATAACGCATAACGCATAACGCATAATGCAAAAGTCATAACGCATAACGCATAACGGATAACGCATAACGCATAACGCATAACGCATAACGCATAACGCATAACGCATAACGCATAACGCATAACGCATAACGCATAACGCATAACGCATAACGCATAACGCATAACGCATAACGCATAACGCATAACGCATAACGCATAACGCGTAACGCAAAACTCATAACGCATAACGCGTAACGCAAAACTCATAACGCATAACGCATAACGCATAACGCATAACGCATAACGCATAACGCATAACGCATAACGCATAACGCATAACGCATAACGCATAACGCATAACGCATAACGCATAACGCATAACGCATAACGCATAACGCATAACGCATAACGCATAACGCATAACACATAACGCATAACGCATAACGCATAACGCATAACGCATAACGCATAACGCATAACGTATAACGCATAACGCATAACGCATAACGCATAACGCATAACGCATAACGCATAACGCATAACGCATAACGCATAACGCATAACGCATAACGCATAACGCATAACGCATAACGCATAACGCATAACGCATAACGCATAACGCATAACGCATAACGCATAACGCATAACGCATAACGCATAACGCATAACGCATAACGCATAACGCATGACGCACAACGCATAACGCATAACGCATAACGCATAACGCATAACGCATAACGCATTACGCATAACGAATTACGCATAACGCATAACGCATAACGCATAACGCATAACGCATAAGGCATAACGCATAACGCATAACGCATAACGCATAACGCATAACGCATAACGCGTAACGCAAGACTCATAACGCATAACGCATAACGCATAACGCATAACGCATAACGCATATGGCATAACGCATAATGCAAAAGTCATAACGCATAACGCATAACGCATAACGCATAACGCATAACGCATAACGCATAACGCATAACGCATAACGCATAACGCATAACGCATAACGCATAACGCATTACGCATAACGCATAACGCATAACGCATAACGCATAACGCATAACGCATAACGCATAACGCATAACGCATAACGCATAACGCATAACGCATAACGCGTAACGCAAAACTCATAACGCATAACGCATAACGCATAACGCACAACGCATAACGTTTAAACCATAAGGCATAACGCATAGCCCATAACGCATAACGCATAACGCATAATGCAAAAGTCATAACGCATAACGCATAACGGATAACGCATAACGCATAACGCATAACGCATAACGCATAACGCATAACGCATAACGCATAACGCATAACGCATAACGCATAACGCATAACGCATAACGCATAACGCATAACGCATAACGCATAACGCATAACGCATAACGCATAACGCATAACGCATAACGCATAACGCATAACGCATAACGCATAACGCATAACGCATAACGCATAACGCATAACGCATAACGCATAACGCATAACGCATAACGCATAACGCATAACGCATAACGCATAACACATAACGCATAACGCATAACGCATAACGCATAACGCATAACGCATAACGTATAACGCATAACGCATAACGCATAACGCATAACGCATAACGCATAACGCATAACGCATAACGCATAACGCATAACGCATAACGCATAACGCGTAACGCAAAACTCATAACGCATAACGCGTAACGCATAACGCATAACGCATAACGCATAACGCATAACGCATAACGCATAACGCATAACGCATAACGCATAACGCATAACGCATAACGCATAACGCATAACGCATAACGCATAACGCATAACGTATAACGCATAACGCATAACGCATAACGCATAACGCATAACGCATAACGCATAACGCATAACGCATAACGCATAACGCATAACGCATAACGCATAACGCATAACGCATAACGCATAACGCATAACGCATAACGCATAACGCATAACGCATAACGCATAACGCATAACGCATAACGCATAACGCATAACGCATAACGCATAACGCATAACGCATAACGCATAACGCATAACGCATGACGCACAACGCATAACGCATAACGCATAACGCATAACGCATAACGCATAACGCATTACGCATAACGAATTACGCATAACGCATAACGCATAACGCATAACGCATAACGCATAAGGCATAACGCATAACGCATAACGCATAACGCATAACGCATAACGCATAACGCGTAACGCAAGACTCATAACGCATAACGCATAACGCATAACGCATAACGCATAACGCATATGGCATAACGCATAATGCAAAAGTCATAACGCATAACGCATAACGCATAACGCATAACGCATAACGCATAACGCATAACGCATAACGCATAACGCATAACGCATAACGCATAACGCATAACGCATAACGCATAACGCATAACGCATAACGCATAACGCATAACGCATAACGCATAACGCATAACGCATAACGCATAACGCATAACGCATAACGCATAACGCATAACGCATAACGCATAACGCATAACGCATAACGCATAACGCATAACGCATAACGCATAACGCATAACGCATAACACATAACGCATAACGCATAACGCATAACGCATAACGCATAACGCATAACGTATAACGCATAACGCATAACGCATAACGCATAACGCATAACGCATAACGCATAACGCATAACGCATAACGCATAACGCATAACGCATAACGCATAACGCATAACGCATAACGCATAACGCATAACGCATAACGCATAACGCATAACGCATAACGCATAACGCATAACGCATAACGCATAACGCATAACGCATGACGCACAACGCATAACGCATAACGCATAACGCATAACGCATAACGCATAACGCATTACGCATAACGAATTACGCATAACGCATAACGCATAACGCATAACGCATAACGCATAACGCATAAGGCATAACGCATAACGCATAACGCATAACGCATAACGCATAACGCATAACGCGTAACGCAAGACTCATAACGCATAACGCATAACGCATAACGCATAACGCATAACGCATATGGCATAACGCATAATGCAAAAGTCATAACGCATAACGCATAACGCATAACGCATAACGCATAACGCATAACGCATAACGCATAACGCATAACGCATAACGCATAACGCATAACGCATAACGCATAACGCATAACGCATAACGCATAACGCATAACGCATAACGCATAACGCATAACGCATAACGCATAACGCATAACGCATAACGCATAACGCATAACGCATAACGCATAACGCGTAACGCAAAACTCATAACGCATAACGCATAACGCACAACGCATAACGTTTAAACCATAAGGCATAACGCATAGCCCATGACGCATAACGCATAACGCATAACGCATAATGCAAAAGTCATAACGCATAACGCATAACGGATAACGCATAACGCATAACGCATAACGCATAACGCATAACGCATAACGCATAACGCATAACGCATAACGCATAACGCATAACGCATAACGCATAACGCATAACGCATAACGCATAACGCATAACGCATAACGCATAACGCATAACGCATAACGCATAACGCATAACGCATAACGCATAACGCATAACGCATAACGCATAACGCATAACGCATAAGGCATAAGCATAACGCATAACGCATAACGCATAACGCATAACGCGTAACGCAAAACTCATAACGCATAACGCGTAACGCAAAACTCATAACGCATAACGCATAACGCATAACGCATAACGCATGACGCACAACGCATAACGCATAACGCATAACGCATAACGCATAACGCATAACGCATAACGCATAACGCATAACGCATTACGCATAACGCATAACGCATAACGCATAACGCATAAGGCATAAGCATAACGCATAACGCATAACGCATAACGCATAACGCATAACGCGTAACGCAAGACTCATAACGCATAACGCATAACGCATAACGCATATGGCATAACGCATAATGCAAAAGTCATAACGCATAACGCATAACGCATAACGCATAACGCATAACGCATAACGCATAACGCATAACGCATAACGCATAACGCATAACGCATAACGCATAACGCATAACGCATAACGCATAACGCATAACGCATAACGCATAACGCATAACGCATAACGCATAACGCATAACGCATAACGCATAACGCATAACGCATAACGCATAACGCATAACGCATAACGCGTAACGCAAAACTCATAACGCATAACGCATAACGCATAACGCATAACGCACAACGCATAACGTTTAAACCATAAGGCATAACGCATAGCCCATGACGCATAACGCATAACGCATAACGCATAATGCAAAAGTCATAACGCATAACGCATAACGGATAACGCATAACGCATAACGCATAACGCATAACGCATAACGCATAACGCATAACGCATAACGCATAACGCATAACGCATAACGCATAACGCATAACGCATAACGCATAACGCATAACGCATAACGCATAACGCATAACGCGTAACGCAAAACTCATAACGCATAACGCGTAACGCAAAACTCATAACGCATAACGCATAACGCATAACGCATAACGCATAACGCATAACGCATAACGCATAACGCATAACGCATAACGCATAACGCATAACGCATAACGCATAACGCATAACGCGTAACGCAAAACTCATAACGCATAACGCATAACGCATAACGCATAACGCATAACGCACAACGCATAACGTTTAAACCATAAGGCATAACGCATAGCCCATAACGCATAACGCATAACGCATAATGCAAAAGTCATAACGCATAACGCATAACGGATAACGCATAACGCATAACGCATAACGCATAACGCATAACGCATAACGCATAACGCATAACGCATAACGCATAACGCATAACGCATAACGCATAACGCATAACGCATAACGCATAACGCATAACGCATAACGCATAACGCATAACGCATAACGCATAACGCATAACGCATAACGCATAACGCATAACGCATAACGCATAACGCATAACGCATAACGCATAACGCATAACGCATAACGCATAACGCATAACGCATAACGCATAACGCATAACGCATAACGCATAACGCATAACGCATAACGCATAACGCATAACGCATAACGCATAACGCATAACGCATAACGCATAACGCATAACGCGTAACGCAAAACTCATAACGCATAACGCATAACGCATAACGCACAACGCATAACGTTTAAACCATAAGGCATAACGCATAGCCCATAACGCATAACGCATAACGCATAACGCATAATGCAAAAGTCATAACGCATAACGCATAACGGATAACGCATAACGCATAACGCATAACGCATAACGCATAACGCATAACGCATAACGCATAACGCATAACGCATAACGCATAACGCATAACGCATAACGCATAACGCATAACGCATAACGCATAACGCATAACGCATAACGCATAACGCATAACGCATAACGCATAACGCATAACGCATAACGCATAACGCATAACGCATAACGCATAACGCATAACGCATAACGCATAACGCATAACGCATAACGCATAACGCGTAAAGCAAGACTCATAACGCATAACGCATAACGCATAACGCATAACGCATAACGCATAACGCATATGGCATAACGCATAATGCAAAAGTCATAACGCATAACGCATAACGCATAACGCATAACGCATAACGCATAACGCATAACGCGTAACGCAAAACTCATAACGCATAACGCATAACGCATAACGCATAACGCATAACGCATTACGCATAACGCATAACGCGTAACGCAAAACTCATAACGCATAACGCATAACGCATAACGCATAACGCACAACGCATAACGTTTAAACCATAAGGCATAACGCATAGCCCATGACGCATAACGCATAACGCATAACGCATAATGCAAAAGTCATAACGCATAACGCATAACGGATAACGCATAACGCATAACGCATAACGCATAACGCATAACGCATAACGCATAACGCATAACGCATAACGCATAACGCATAACGCATAACGCATAACGGATAACGCATAACGCATAACGCATAACGCATAACGCATAACGCATAACGCATAACGCATAACGCATAACGCATAACGCATAACGCATAACGCATAACGCATAACGCATAACGCATAACGCATAACGCATAACGCATAACGCATAACGCATAACGCATAACGCATAACGCATAACGCATAACGCATAACGCATAACGCATAACGCATAACGCATAACGCATAACGCATAACGCATAACGCATAACGCATAACGCATAACGCATAACGCATAACGCATAACGCATAACGCATAACGCATAACGCATAACGCATAACGCATAACGCATAACGCATAACGCATAACGCATAACGCATAACGCATAACGCATAACGCATAACGCATAACGCATAACGCATAACGCATAACGCATAACGCATAACGCATAACGCATAACGCATAACGCATAACGCATAACGCATAACCCATAACGCATAACGCATAACGCATAACGCATAACGCATAACGCATAACGCATAACGCATGACGCACAACGCATAACGCATAACGCATAACGCATAACGCATAACGCATAACGCATTACGCATAACGAATTACGCATAACGCATAACGCATAACGCATAACGCATAAGGCATAACGCATAACGCATAACGCATAACGCATAACGCATAACGCGTAACGCAAGACTCATAACGCATAACGCATAACGCATAACGCATAACGCATAACGCATATGGCATAACGCATAATGCAAAAGTCATAACGCATAACGCATAACGCATAACGCATAACGCATAACGCATAACGCATAACGCATAACGCATAACGCATAACGCATAACGCATAACGCATAACGCATAACGCATAACGCATAACGCAAAACGCATAACGCATAACGCATAACGCATAACGCATAACGCATAACGCATAACGCATAACGCATAACGCATAACGCATAACGCGTAACGCAAAACTCATAACGCATAACGCATAACGCATAACGCACAACGCATAACGTTTAAACCATAAGGCATAACGCATAGCCCATGACGCATAACGCATAACGCATAACGCATAATGCAAATGTCATAACGCATAACGCATAACGGATAACGCATAACGCATAACGCATAACGCATAACGCATAACGCATAACGCATAACGCATAACGCATAACGCATAACGCATAACGCATAACGCATAACGCATAACGCATAACGCATAACGCATAACGCATAACGCATAACGCATAACGCATAACGCATAACGCATAACGCATAACGCATAACGCATAACGCATAACGCATAACGCATAACGCATAACGCATAACGCATAACGCATAACGCATAACGCATAACGCATAACGCATAACGCATAACGCATAACGCATAACGCATAACGCATAACGCATAACGCATAACGCATAACGCATAACGCATAACGCATAACGCATAACGCATAACGCATAACGCATAACGCATAACGCATAACGCATAACGCATAACGCATAACGCATAACGCATAACGCATAACGCATAACGCATAACGCATAACGCATAACGCATAAGGCATAAGCATAACGCATAACGCATAACGCATAACGCATAACGCGTAACGCAAAACTCATAACGCATAACGCGTAACGCAAAACTCATAACGCATAACGCATAACGCATAACGCATAACGCATAACGCATAACGCATAACGCATAACGCATAACGCATAACGCATAACGCATAACGCATAACGCATAACGCATAACGCATAACGCATAACGCATAACGCATAACGCATAACGCATAACGCATAACGCATAACGCATAACGCATAACGCATAACGCATAACGCATAACGCATAACGCATACCGCATAACGCATAACGCATAACGCATAACGCATAACGCATAACGCATAACGCATAACGCATAACGCATAACGCATAACGCATAACGCATAACGCATAACGCATAACGCATAACGCATAACGCATGACGCACAACGCATAACGCATAACGCATAACGCATAACGCATAACGCATAACGCATAACGCATTACGCATAACGCATAACGCATAACGCATAACGCATAAGGCATAAGCATAACGCATAACGCATAACGCATAACGCATAACGCATAACGCATAACGCGTAACGCAAGACTCATAACGCATAACGCATAACGCATATGGCATAACGCATAATGCAAAAGTCATAACGCATAACGCATAACGCATAACGCATAACGCATAACGCATAACGCATAACGCATAACGCATAACGCATAACGCATAACGCATAACGCATAACGCATAACGCATAACGCATAACGCATAACGCATAACGCATAACGCATAACGCATAACGCATAACGCATAACGCATAACGCATAACGCATAACGCATAACGCATAACGCATAACGCACAACGCATAACGCATAACGCATAACGCATAACGCATAACGCGTAACGCAAAACTCATAACGCATAACGCATAACGCATAACGCATAACGCATAACGCACAACGCATAACGTTTAAACCATAAGGCATAACGCATAGCCCATGACGCATAACGCATAACGCATAACGCATAATGCAAAAGTCATAACGCATAACGCATAACGGATAACGCATAACGCATAACGCATAACGCATAACGCATAACGCATAACGCATAACGCATAACGCATAACGCATAACGCATAACGCATAACGCATAACGCATAACGCATAACGCATAACGCATAACGCGTAACGCAAAACTCATAACGCATAACGCGTAACGCAAAACTCATAACGCATAACGCATAACGCATAACGCATAACGCATAACGCATAACGCATAACGCATAACGCATAACGCATAACGCATAACGCATAACGCATAACGCATAACGCATAACGCATAACGCGTAACGCAAAACTCATAACGCATAACGCATAACGCATAACGCATAACGCATAACGCACAACGCATAACGTTTAAACCATAAGGCATAACGCATAGCCCATAACGCATAACGCATAACGCATAATGCAAAAGTCATAACGCATAACGCATAACGGATAACGCATAACGCATAACGCATAACGCATAACGCATAACGCATAACGCATAACGCATAACGCATAACGCATAACGCATAACGCATAACGCATAACGCATAACGCATAACGCATAACGCATAACGCATAACGCATAACGCATAACGCATAACGCATAACGCATAACGCATAACGCATAACGCATAACGCATAACGCATAACGCATAACGCATAACGCATAACGCATAACGCATAACGCATAACGCATAACGCATAACGCATAACGCATAACGCATAACGCATAACGCATAACGCATAACGCATAACGCATAACGCATAACGCATAACGCATAACGCATAACGCATAACGCATAACGCATAACGCATAACGCATAACGCATAACGCATAACGCATAACGCATATCGCATGACGCACAACGCATAACGCATAACGCATAACGCATAACGCATAACGCATAACGCATAACGCATAACGCATAACGCATTACGCATAACGCATAACGCATAACGCATAACGCATAAGGCATAAGCATAACGCATAATGCATAATGCATAACGCATAACGCATAACGCGTAACGCATAAGGCATAAGCATAACGCATAATGCATAACGCATAACGCATAACGCATAACGCATAACGCGTAAAGCAAGACTCATAACGCATAACGCATAACGCATAACGCATAACGCATATGGCATAACGCATAATGCAAAAGTCATAACGCATAACGCATAACGCATAACGCATAACGCATAACGCATAACGCATAACGCATAACGCATAACGCATAACGCGTAACGCAAAACTCATAACGCATAACGCATAACGCATAACGCATAACGCATAACGCATAACGCATTACGCATAACGCATAACGCGTAACGCAAAACTCATAACGCATAACGCATAACGCATAACGCATAACGCACAACGCATAACGTTTAAACCATAAGGCATAACGCATAGCCCATGACGCATAACGCATAACGCATAACGCATAATGCAAAAGTCATAACGCATAACGCATAACGGATAACGCATAACGCATGACGCATAACGCATAACGCATAACGCATAACGCATAACGCATAACGCATAACGCGTAACGCAAAACTCATAACGCATAACGCATAACGCATAACGCATAACGCATAACGCATAACGCATAACGCATAACGCATAACGCATAACGCATAACGCATAACGCATAACGCATAACGCATAACGCGTAACGCAAAACTCATAACGCATAACGCATAACGCATAACGCATAACGCACAACGCATAACGTTTAAACCATAAGGCATAACGCATAGCCCATAACGCATAACGCATAACGCATAATGCAAAAGTCATAACGCATAACGCATAACGGATAACGCATAACGCATAACGCATAACGCATAACGCATAACGCATAACGCAAAACTCATAACGCATAACGCATAACGCATAACGCATAACGCACAACGCATAACGTTTAAACCATAAGGCATAACGCATAACGCATAACGCATAACGCATAACGCATAACGCATAACGCATAACGCATAACGCATAACGCATAACGCATAACGCATAACGCATAACGCATAACGCATAACGCATAACGCATAACGCATAACGCATAACGCATAACGCATAACGCATAACGCATAACGCATAACGCATAACGCATAACGCATAACGCATAACGCATAACGCATAACGCATAACGCATAACGCATAACGCATAACGCATAACGCATAACGCATAACGCATAACGCATATCGCATGACGCACAACGCATAACGCATAACGCATAACGCATAACGCATAACGCATAACGCATAACGCATAACGCATAACGCATAACGCATAACGCATAACGCATAACGCATAACGCATAACGCATAACGCGTAACGCATAACGCATAACGCATAACGCGTAACGCAAAACTCATAACGCATAACGCGTAACGCAAAACTCATAACGCATAACGCATAACGCATAACGCATAACGCATAACGCATTACGCATAACGCATAACGCATAACGCATAACGCATAAGGCATAAGCATAACGCATAACGCATAACGCATAACGCATAACGCATAACGCGTAACGCAAGACTCATAACGCATAACGCATAACGCATAACGCATAACGCATAACGCATAACGCATAACGCATAACGCACAACGCATAACGTTTAAACCATAAGGCATAACGCATAGCCCATGACGCATAACGCATAACGCATAACGCATAATGCAAAAGTCATAACGCATAACGCATAACGGATAACGCATAACGCATAACGCATAACGCATAACGCATAACGCATAACGCATAACGCATAACGCATAACGCATAACGCATAACGCATAACGCATAACGCATAACGCGTAACGCAAAACTCATAACGCATAACGCGTAACGCAAAACTCATAACGCATAACGCATAACGCATAACGCATAACGCATAACGCATAACGCATAACGCATAACGCATAACGCATAACGCATAACGCATAACGCGTAACGCAAAACTCATAACGCATAACGCATAACGCATAACGCATAACGCACAACGCATAACGTTTAAACCATAAGGCATAACGCATAGCCCATAACGCATAACGCATAACGCATAACGCATAATGCAAAAGTCATAACGCATAACGCATAACGCATAACGCATAACGCGTAACGCAAAACTCATAACGCATAACGCATAACGCATAACGCATAACGCACAACGCATAACGTTTAAACCATAAGGCATAACGCATAGCCCATGACGCATAACGCATAACGCATAACGCATAATGCAAAAGTCATAACGCATAACGCATAACGGATAACGCATAACGCATAACGCATAACGCATAACGCATAACGCATAACGCATAACGCATAACGCATAACGCATAACGCATAACGCATAACGCATAACGCATAACGCATAACGCATAACGCATAACGCATAACGCATAACGCATAACGCATAACGCATAACGCATAACGCATAACGCATAACGCATAACGCATAACGCATAACGCATAACGCATAAGGCATAACGCATAACGCATAACGCATAACGCATAACGCATAACGCATAACGCGTAACGCAAGACTCATAACGCATAACGCATAACGCATAACGCATAACGCATAACGCATATGGCATAACGCATAATGCAAAAGTCATAACGCATAACGCATAACGCATAACGCATAACGCATAACGCATAACGCATAACGCATAACGCATAACGCATAACGCATAACGCATAACGCATAACGCATAACGCATAACGCATAACGCATAACGCATAACGCATAACGCATAACGCATAACGCATAACGCATAACGCATAACGCATAACGCATAACGCATAACGCATAACGCATAACGCATAACGCGTAACGCAAAACTCATAACGCATAACGCATAACGCATAACGCACAACGCATAACGTTTAAACCATAAGGCATAACGCATAGCCCATGACGCATAACGCATAACGCATAACGCATAATGCAAAAGTCATAACGCATAACGCATAACGCATAATGCAAAAGTCATAACGCATAACGCATAACGGATAACGCATAACGCATAACGCATAACGCATAACGCATAACGCATAACGCATAACGCATAACGCATAACGCATAACGCATAACGCATAACGCATAACGCATAACGCATAACGCATAACGCATAACGCATAACGCATAACGCATAACGCATAACGCATAACGCATAACGCATAACGCATAACGCATAACGCATAACGCATAACGCATAACGCATAACGCATAACGCATAACGCATAACGCATAACGCATAACGCATAACGCATAACGCATAACGCATAACGCATAACGCATAACGCATAACGCATAACGCATAACGCATAACGCATAACGCATAACGCATAACGCATAACGCATAACGCATAACGCATAACGCATAACGCATAACGCATAACGCATAACGCATAAGGCATAAGCATAACGCATAACGCATAACGCATAACGCATAACGCGTAACGCAAAACTCATAACGCATAACGCGTAACGCAAAACTCATAACGCATAACGCATAACGCATAACGCATAACGCATAACGCATAACGCATAACGCATAACGCATAACGCATAACGCATAACGCATAACGCATAACGCATAACGCATAACGCATAACGCATAACGCATAACGCAAAACGCATAACGCATAACGCATAACGCATAACGCATAACGCATAACGCATAACGCATAACGCATAACGCATAACGCATAACGCATAACGCATAACGCATAACGCATAACGCATACCGCATAACGCATAACGCATAACGCATAACGCATAACGCATGACGCACAACGCATAACGCATAACGCATAACGCATAACGCATAACGCATAACGCATAACGCATAACGCATTACGCATAACGCATAACGCATAACGCATAACGCATAACGCATAAGGCATAAGCATAACGCATAACGCATAACGCATAACGCATAACGCATAACGCGTAACGCAAGACTCATAACGCATAACGCATAACGCATAACGCATATGGCATAACGCATAATGCAAAAGTCATAACGCATAACGCATAACGCATAACGCATAACGCATAACGCATAACGCATAACGCATAACGCATAACGCATAACGCATAACGCATAACGCATAACGCATAACGCATAACGCATAACGCATAACGCATAACGCATAACGCATAACGCATAACGCATAACGCATAACGCATAACGCATAACGCATAACGCATAACGCATAACGCATAACGCATAACGCATAACGCATAACGCGTAACGCAAAACTCATAACGCATAACGCATAACGCATAACGCATAACGCACAACGCATAACGTTTAAACCATAAGGCATAACGCATAGCCCATGACGCATAACGCATAACGCATAACGCATAATGCAAAAGTCATAACGCATAACGCATAACGGATAACGCATAACGCATAACGCATAACGCATAACGCATAACGCATAACGCATAACGCATAACGCATAACGCATAACGCATAACGCATAACGCATAACGCATAACGCATAACGCATAACGCGTAACGCAAAACTCATAACGCATAACGCGTAACGCAAAACTCATAACGCATAACGCATAACGCATAACGCATAACGCATAACGCATAACGCATAACGCATAACGCATAACGCGTAACGCAAAACTCATAACGCATAGCCCATAACGCATAACGCATAACGCATAATGCAAAAGTCATAACGCATAACGCATAACGGATAACGCATAACGCATAACGCATAACGCATAACGCATAACGCATAACGCATAACGCATAACGCATAACGCATAACGCATAACGCATAACGCATAACGCATAACGCATAACGCATAACGCATAACGCATAACGCATAACGCATAACGCATAACGCATAACGCATAACGCATAACGCATAACGCATAACGCATAACGCATAACGCATAACGCATAACGCATAACGCATAACGCATAACGCATAACGCATAACGCATAACGCATAACGCATAACGCATAACGCATAACGCATAACGCATAACGCATAACGCATAACGCATAACGCATAACGCACAACGCATAACGCATAACGCATAACGCATAACGCATAACGCGTAACGCAAAACTCATAACGCATAACGCATAACGCATAACGCATAACGCATAACGCACAACGCATAACGTTTAAACCATAAGGCATAACGCATAGCCCATGACGCATAACGCATAACGCATAACGCATAATGCAAAAGTCATAACGCATAACGCATAACGGATAACGCATAACGCATAACGCATAACGCATAACGCATAACGCATAACGCATAACGCATAACGCATAACGCATAACGCATAACGCATAACGCATAACGCATAACGCATAACGCATAACGCATAACGCATAACGCATAACGCATAACGCATAACGCGTAACGCAAAACTCATAACGCATAACGCGTAACGCAAAACTCATAACGCATAACGCATAACGCATAACGCATAACGCATAACGCATAACGCATAACGCATAACGCATAACGCATAACGCATAACGCATAACGCATAACGCATAACGCATAACGCATAACGCGTAACGCAAAACTCATAACGCATAACGCATAACGCATAACGCATAACGCATAACGCACAACGCATAACGTTTAAACCATAAGGCATAACGCATAGCCCATAACGCATAACGCATAACGCATAATGCAAAAGTCATAACGCATAACGCATAACGGATAACGCATAACGCATAACGCATAACGCATAACGCATAACGCATAACGCATAACGCATAACGCATAACGCATAACGCATAACGCATAACGCATAACGCATAACGCATAACGCATAACGCATAACGCATAACGCATAACGCATAACGCATAACGCATAACGCATACCGCATAACGCATAACGCATAACGCATAACGCATAACGCATGACGCACAACGCATAACGCATAACGCAT
This sequence comes from Lasioglossum baleicum, assembly GCF_051020765.1. Classification (NCBI taxonomy): domain Eukaryota; kingdom Metazoa; phylum Arthropoda; class Insecta; order Hymenoptera; family Halictidae; genus Lasioglossum; species Lasioglossum baleicum. The sequence goes on along the minus strand of NW_027469404.1, from coordinate 87,633 downwards.
AACGCATAACGCATAACGCATAACGCATAACGCATAACGCATTACGCATAACGCATAACGCATAACGCATAACGCATAACGCATAAGGCATAAGCATAACGCATAACGCATAACGCATAACGCATAACGCATAACGCGTAACGCAAGACTCATAACGCATAACGCATAACGCATAACGCATATGGCATAACGCATAATGCAAAAGTCATAACGCATAACGCATAACGCATAACGCATAACGCATAACGCATAACGCATAACGCATAACGCATAACGCATAACGCATAACGCATAACGCATAACGCATAACGCATAACGCATAACGCATAACGCATAACGCATAACGCATAACGCATAACGCATAACGCATAACGCATAACGCATAACGCATAACGCATAACGCTTAACGCATAACGCATAACGCATAACGCGTAACGCAAAACTCATAACGCATAACGCATAACGCATAACGCATAACGCACAACGCATAACGTTTAAACCATAAGGCATAACGCATAGCCCATGACGCATAACGCATAACGCATAACGCATAATGCAAAAGTCATAACGCATAACGCATAACGGATAACGCATAACGCATAACGCATAACGCATAACGCATAACGCATAACGCATAACGCATAACGCATAACGCATAACGCATAACGCATAACGCATAACGCATAACGCATAACGCATAACGCATAACGCGTAACGCAAAACTCATAACGCATAACGCGTAACGCAAAACTCATAACGCATAACGCATAACGCATAACGCATAACGCATAACGCATAACGCATAACGCATAACGCATAACGCATAACGCATAACGCATAACGCATAACGCATAACGCATAACGCATAACGCATAACGCGTAACGCAAAACTCATAACGCATAGCCCATAACGCATAACGCATAACGCATAATGCAAAAGTCATAACGCATAACGCATAACGGATAACGCATAACGCATAACGCATAACGCATAACGCATAACGCATAACGCATAACGCATAACGCATAACGCATAACGCATAACGCATAACGCATAACGCATAACGCATAACGCATAACGCATAACGCATAACGCATAACGCATAACGCATAACGCATAACGCATAACGCATAACGCATAACGCATAACGCATAACGCATAACGCATAACGCATAACGCATAACGCATAACGCATAACGCATAACGCATAACGCATAACGCATAACGCATAACGCATAACGCATAACGCATAACGCATAACGCATAACGCATAACGCATAACGCATAACGCATAACGCACAACGCATAACGCATAACGCATAACGCATAACGCATAACGCGTAACGCAAAACTCATAACGCATAACGCATAACGCATAACGCATAACGCATAACGCACAACGCATAACGTTTAAACCATAAGGCATAACGCATAGCCCATGACGCATAACGCATAACGCATAACGCATAATGCAAAAGTCATAACGCATAACGCATAACGGATAACGCATAACGCATAACGCATAACGCATAACGCATAACGCATAACGCATAACGCATAACGCATAACGCATAACGCATAACGCATAACGCATAACGCATAACGCATAACGCATAACGCATAACGCATAACGCATAACGCATAACGCATAACGCGTAACGCAAAACTCATAACGCATAACGCGTAACGCAAAACTCATAACGCATAACGCATAACGCATAACGCATAACGCATAACGCATAACGCATAACGCATAACGCATAACGCATAACGCATAACGCATAACGCATAACGCATAACGCATAACGCATAACGCGTAACGCAAAACTCATAACGCATAACGCATAACGCATAACGCATAACGCATAACGCACAACGCATAACGTTTAAACCATAAGGCATAACGCATAGCCCATAACGCATAACGCATAACGCATAATGCAAAAGTCATAACGCATAACGCATAACGGATAACGCATAACGCATAACGCATAACGCATAACGCATAACGCATAACGCATAACGCATAACGCATAACGCATAACGCATAACGCATAACGCATAACGCATAACGCATAACGCATAACGCATAACGCATAACGCATAACGCATAACGCATAACGCATAACGCATAACGCATAACGCATAACGCATAACGCATAACGCATAACGCATAACGCATAACGCATAACGCATAACGCATAACGCATAACGCATAACGCATAACGCATAACGCATAACGCATAACGCATAACGCATAACGCATAACGCATAACGCATAACGCATAACGCATAACGCATAACGCATAACGCATAACGCATAACGCATAACGCATAACGCATAACGCATAACGCATAACGCATAACGCATAACGCATAACGCATAACGCATAACGCATAACGCATAACGCATAACGCATAACGCATAACGCATAACGCATAACGCATAACGCATAACGCTTAACGCATAACGCATAACGCATAACGCGTAACGCAAAACTCATAACGCATAACGCATAACGCATAACGCATAACGCACAACGCATAACGTTTAAACCATAAGGCATAACGCATAGCCCATGACGCATAACGCATAACGCATAACGCATAATGCAAAAGTCATAACGCATAACGCATAACGGATAACGCATAACGCATAACGCATAACGCATAACGCATAACGCATAACGCATAACGCATAACGCATAACGCATAACGCATAACGCATAACGCATAACGCATAACGCATAACGCATAACGCATAACGCGTAACGCAAAACTCATAACGCATAACGCGTAACGCAAAACTCATAACGCATAACGCATAACGCATAACGCATAACGCATAACGCATAACGCATAACGCATAACGCATAACGCATAACGCATAACGCATAACGCATAACGCATAACGCATAACGCATAACGCGTAACGCAAAACTCATAACGCATAGCCCATAACGCATAACGCATAACGCATAATGCAAAAGTCATAACGCATAACGCATAACGGATAACGCATAACGCATAACGCATAACGCATAACGCATAACGCATAACGCATAACGCATAACGCATAACGCATAACGCATAACGCATAACGCATAACGCATAACGCATAACGCATAACGCATAACGCATAACGCATAACGCATAACGCATAACGCATAACGCATAACGCATAACGCATAACGCATAACGCATAACGCATAACGCATAACGCATAACGCATAACGCATAACGCATAACGCATAACGCATAACGCATAACGCATAACGCATAACGCATAACGCATAACGCATAACGCATAACGCATAACGCATAACGCACAACGCACAACGCATAACGCATAACGCATAACGCATAACGCATAACGCGTAACGCAAAACTCATAACGCATAACGCATAACGCATAACGCATAACGCATAACGCACAACGCATAACGTTTAAACCATAAGGCATAACGCATAGCCCATGACGCATAACGCATAACGCATAACGCATAATGCAAAAGTCATAACGCATAACGCATAACGGATAACGCATAACGCATAACGCATAACGCATAACGCATAACGCATAACGCATAACGCATAACGCATAACGCATAACGCATAACGCATAACGCATAACGCATAACGCATAACGCATAACGCATAACGCATAACGCATAACGCATAACGCATAACGCGTAACGCAAAACTCATAACGCATAACGCGTAACGCAAAACTCATAACGCATAACGCATAACGCATAACGCATAACGCATAACGCATAACGCATAACGCATAACGCATAACGCATAACGCATAACGCATAACGCATAACGCATAACGCATAACGCATAACGCGTAACGCAAAACTCATAACGCATAACGCATAACGCATAACGCATAACGCATAACGCACAACGCATAACGTTTAAACCATAAGGCATAACGCATAGCCCATAACGCATAACGCATAACGCATAATGCAAAAGTCATAACGCATAACGCATAACGGATAACGCATAACGCATAACGCATAACGCATAACGCATAACGCATAACGCATAACGCATAACGCATAACGCATAACGCATAACGCATAACGCATAACGCATAACGCATAACGCATAACGCATAACGCATAACGCATAACGCATAACGCATAACGCATAACGCATAACGCATAACGCATAACGCATAACGCATAACGCATAACGCATAACGCATAACGCATAACGCATAACGCATAACGCATAACGCATAACGCATAACGCATAACGCATAACGCATAACGCATAACGCATAACGCATAACGCATAACGCATAACGCATAACGCATAACGCATAACGCATAACGCATAACGCATAACGCATAACGCATAACGCATAACGCATATCGCATGACGCACAACGCATAACGCATAACGCATAACGCATAACGCATAACGCATAACGCATAACGCATAACGCATAACGCATTACGCATAACGCATAACGCATAACGCATAACGCATAAGGCATAAGCATAACGCATAATGCATAATGCATAACGCATAACGCATAACGCGTAACGCATAAGGCATAAGCATAACGCATAATGCATAACGCATAACGCATAACGCATAACGCATAACGCGTAAAGCAAGACTCATAACGCATAACGCATAACGCATAACGCATAACGCATATGGCATAACGCATAATGCAAAAGTCATAACGCATAACGCATAACGCATAACGCATAACGCATAACGCATAACGCATAACGCATAACGCATAACGCGTAACGCAAAACTCATAACGCATAACGCATAACGCATAACGCATAACGCATAACGCATTACGCATAACGCATAACGCGTAACGCAAAACTCATAACGCATAACGCATAACGCATAACGCATTACGCACAACGCATAACGTTTAAACCATAAGGCATAACGCATAGCGCATAACGCATAACGCATAACGCATAATGCAAAAGTCATAACGCATAACGCATAACGGATAACGCATAACGCATAACGCATAACGCATAACGCATAACGCATAACGCATAACGCATAACGCATAACGCATAACGCGTAACGCAAAACTCATAACGCATAACGCATAACGCATAACGCATAACGCATAACGCATAACGCATAACGCATAACGCATAACGCATAACGCATAACGCATAACGCATAACGCATAACGCATAACGCATAACGCGTAACGCAAAACTCATAACGCATAACGCATAACGCATAACGCATAACGCACAACGCATAACGTTTAAACCATAAGGCATAACGCATAGCCCATAACGCATAACGCATAACGCATAATGCAAAAGTCATAACGCATAACGCATAACGGATAACGCATAACGCATAACGCATAACGCATAACGCATAACGCATAACGCATAACGCATAACGCATAACGCATAACGCATAACGCATAACGCATAACGCATAACGCATAACGCATAACGCATAACGCATAACGCATAACGCATAACGCATAACGCATAACGCATAACGCATAACGCATAACGCATAACGCATAACGCATAACGCATAACGCATAACGCATAACGCATAACGCATAACGCATAACGCATAACGCATAACGCATAACGCATAACGCATAACGCATAACGCATAACGCATAACGCATAACGCATAACGCATAACGCATAACGCATAACGCATAACGCATATCGCATGACGCACAACGCATAACGCATAACGCATAACGCATAACGCATAACGCATAACGCATAACGCATAACGCATAACGCATAACGCATAACGCATAACGCATAACGCATAACGCATAACGCATAACGCGTAACGCATAACGCATAACGCATAACGCGTAACGCAAAACTCATAACGCATAACGCGTAACGCAAAACTCATAACGCATAACGCATAACGCATAACGCATAACGCATTACGCATAACGCATAACGCATAACGCATAACGCATAAGGCATAAGCATAACGCATAACGCATAACGCATAACGCATAACGCATAACGCGTAACGCAAGACTCATAACGCATAACGCATAACGCATAACGCATAACGCATAACGCATAACGCATAACGCATAACGCACAACGCATAACGTTTAAACCATAAGGCATAACGCATAGCCCATGACGCATAACGCATAACGCATAACGCATAATGCAAAAGTCATAACGCATAACGCATAACGGATAACGCATAACGCATAACGCATAACGCATAACGCATAACGCATAACGCATAACGCATAACGCATAACGCATAACGCATAACGCATAACGCATAACGCATAACGCGTAACGCAAAACTCATAACGCATAACGCGTAACGCAAAACTCATAACGCATAACGCATAACGCATAACGCATAACGCATAACGCATAACGCATAACGCATAACGCATAACGCATAACGCATAACGCATAACGCATAACGCATAACGCATAACGCATAACGCATAACGCATAACGCATAACGCGTAACGCAAAACTCATAACGCATAACGCATAACGCATAACGCATAACGCACAACGCATAACGTTTAAACCATAAGGCATAACGCATAGCCCATAACGCATAACGCATAACGCATAACGCATAATGCAAAAGTCATAACGCATAACGCATAACGCATAACGCATAACGCATAACGCGTAACGCAAAACTCATAACGCATAACGCATAACGCATAACGCATAACGCACAACGCATAACGTTTAAACCATAAGGCATAACGCATAGCCCATGACGCATAACGCATAACGCATAACGCATAATGCAAAAGTCATAACGCATAACGCATAACGGATAACGCATAACGCATAACGCATAACGCATAACGCATAACGCATAACGCATAACGCATAACGCATAACGCATAACGCATAACGCATAACGCATAACGCATAACGCATAACGCATAACGCATAACGCATAACGCATAACGCATAACGCATAACGCATAACGCATAACGCATAACGCATAACGCATAACGCATAACGCATAACGCATAACGCATAACGCATAACGCATAACGCATAACGCATAACGCATAACGCATAACGCATAACGCATAACGCATAACGCATAACGCATAACGCATAACGCATAACGCATAACGCATAACGCATAACGCATAACGCATAACGCATAACGCATAACGCATAACGCATAACGCATAACGCATAACGCATAACGCATAACGCATAACGCATAACGCATAACGCATAACGCATAACGCATAACGCATAACGCATAACGCATAACGCATAACGCATAACGCATAACGCATAACGCATAACGCATAACGCATAACGCATAACGCATAACGCATAACGCATAACGCATAACGCATAACGCATAACGCATAACGCATAACGCATAACGCATAACGCATAACGCATAACGCATAACGCATGACGCACAACGCATAACGCATAACGCATAACGCATAACGCATAACGCATAACGCATAACGCATTACGCATAACGAATTACGCATAACGCATAACGCATAACGCATAACGCATAAGGCATAACGCATAACGCATAACGCATAACGCATAACGCATAACGCGTAACGCAAGACTCATAACGCATAACGCATAACGCATAACGCATAACGCATAACGCATATGGCATAACGCATAATGCAAAAGTCATAACGCATAACGCATAACGCATAACGCATAACGCATAACGCATAACGCATAACGCATAACGCATAACGCATAACGCATAACGCATAACGCATAACGCATAACGCATAACGCATAACGCATAACGCATAACGCATAACGCATAACGCATAACGCATAACGCATAACGCGTAACGCAAAACTCATAACGCATAACGCATAACGCATAACGCACAACGCATAACGTTTAAACCATAAGGCATAACGCATAGCCCATGACGCATAACGCATAACGCATAACGCATAATGCAAAAGTCATAACGCATAACGCATAACGCATAATGCAAAAGTCATAACGCATAACGCTTAACGGATAACGCATAACGCATAACGCATAACGCATAACGCATAACGCATAACGCATAACGCATAACGCATAACGCATAACGCATAACGCATAACGCATAACGCATAACGCATAACGCATAACGCATAACGCATAACGCATAACGCATAACGCATAACGCATAACGCATAACGCATAACGCATAACGCATAACGCATAACGCATAACGCATAACGCATAACGCATAACGCATAACGCATAACGCATAACGCATAACGCATAACGCATAACGCATAACGCATAACGCATAACGCATAACGCATAACGCATAACGCATAACGCATAACGCATAACGCATAACGCATAACGCATAACGCATAACGCATAACGCATAACGCATAACGCATAACGCATAACGCATAACGCATAACGCATAACGCATAACGCATAACGCATAACGCATAACGCATAACGCATAACGCATAACGCATAACGCATAACGCATAACGCATAACGCATAACGCATAACGCATAACGCATAACGCATAACGCATAACGCATAACGCATAACGCATAACGCATAACGCATAACGCATAACGCATAACGCATAACGCATAACGCATAACGCATAACGCATAACGCATAACGCATAACGCATAACGCATAACGCATAACGCATAACGCATAACGCGTAACGCAAAACTCATAACGCATAGCCCATAACGCATAACGCATAACGCATAATGCAAAAGTCATAACGCATAACGCATAACGGATAACGCATAACGCATAACGCATAACGCATAACGCATAACGCATAACGCATAACGCATAACGCATAACGCATAACGCATAACGCATAACGCATGACGCATAACGCATAACGCATAACGCATAACGCATAACGCATAACGCATAACGCATAACGCATAACGCATAACGCATAACGCATAACGCATAACGCATAACGCATAACGCATAACGCATAACGCATAACGCATAACGCATAACGCATAACGCATAACGCATAACGCATAACGCATAACGCATAACGCATAACGCATAACGCATAACGCATAACGCATAACGCATAACGCATAACGCATAACGCATAACGCATAACGCATAACGCATAACGCATAACGCATAACGCATAACGCATAACGCATAACGCATAACGCATAACGCATAACGCATAACGCATAACGCATAACGCATAACGCATAACGCATATCGCATGACGCACAACGCATAACGCATAACGCATAACGCATAACGCATAACGCATAACGCATAACGCATAACGCATTACGCATAACGCATAACGCATAACGCATAACGCATAAGGCATAAGCATAACGCATAATGCATAATGCATAACGCATAACGCATAACGCGTAACGCATAAGGCATAAGCATAACGCATAATGCATAACGCATAACGCATAACGCATAACGCATAACGCATAACGCATAACGCGTAAAGCAAGACTCATAACGCATAACGCATAACGCATAACGCATAACGCATAACGCATAACGCATATGGCATAACGCATAATGCAAAAGTCATAACGCATAACGCATAACGCATAACGCATAACGCATAACGCATAACGCATAACGCATAACGCGTAACGCAAAACTCATAACGCATAACGCATAACGCATAACGCATAACGCATTACGCATAACGCATAACGCGTAACGCAAAACTCATAACGCATAACGCATAACGCATAACGCATAACGCACAACGCATAACGTTTAAACCATAAGGCATAACGCATAGCCCATGACGCATAACGCATAACGCATAACGCATAATGCAAAAGTCATAACGCATAACGCATAACGGATAACGCATAACGCATAACGCATAACGCATAACGCATAACGCATAACGCATAACGCATAACGCATAACGCATAACGCATAACGCATAACGCATAACGCATAACGCATAACGCATAACGCATAACGCATAACGCATAACGCATAACGCATAACGCATAACGCATAACGCATAACGCATAACGCATAACGCATAACGCGTAACGAAAAAATCATAACGCATAACGCGTAACGCAAAACTCATAACGCATAACGCATAACGCATAACGCATAACGCATAACGCATAACGCATAACGCATAACGCATAACGCATAACGCATAACGCATAACGCATAACGCATAACGCGTAACGCAAAACTCATAACGCATAACGCATAACGCATAACGCATAACGCACAACGCATAACGTTTAAACCATAAGGCATAACGCATAGCCCATAACGCATAACGCATAACGCATAATGCAAAAGTCATAACGCATAACGCATAACGGATAACGCATAACGCATAACGCATAACGCATAACGCATAACGCATAACGCATAACGCATAACGCATAACGCATAACGCATAACGCATAACGCATAACGCATAACGCATAACGCATAACGCATAACGCATAACGCATAACGCATAACGCATAACGCATAACGCATAACGCATAACGCATAACGCATAACGCATAACGCATAACGCATAACGCATAACGCATAACGCATAACGCATAACGCATAACGCATAACGCATAACGCATAACGCATAACGCATAACGCATAACGCATAACGCATAACGCATAACGCATAACGCATAACGCATAACGCATAACGCATAACGCATAACGCATAACGCATAACGCATAACGCATAACGCATAACGCATAACGCATAACGCATAACGCATAACGCATAACGCATAACGCATAACGCATAACGCATAACGCATAACGCATAACGCATAACGCATAACGCATAACGCATAACGCATAACGCATAACGCATAACGCATAACGCATAACGCATAACGCATAACGCATAACGCATAACGCATAACGCATAACGCATAACGCATGACGCACAACGCATAACGCATAACGCATAACGCATAACGCATTACGCATAACGCATTACGCATAACGCATTACGCATAACGCATAACGCATAACGCATAACGCATAAGGCATAAGCATAACGCATAACGCATAACGCATAACGCATAACGCATAACGCATAACGCATAACGCATAACGCGTAACGCAAGACTCATAACGCATAACGCATAACGCATAACGCATAACGCATAACGCATAACGCATATGGCATAACGCATAATGCAAAAGTCATAACGCATAACGCATAACGTTTAACGCATAATGCAAAAGTCATAACGCATAACGCATAACGCATAACGCATAACGCATAACGCATAACGCATAACGCATAACGCATAACGCATAACGCATAACGCATAACGCATAACGCATAACGCATAACGCATAACGCGTAACGCAAAACTCATAACGCATAACGCATAACGCATAACGCATAACGCACAACGCATAACGTTTAAACCATAAGGCATAACGCATAGCCCATAACGCATAACGCATAACGCATAACGCATAATGCAAAAGTCATAACGCATAACGCATAACGGATAACGCATAACGCATAACGCATAACGCATAACGCATAACGCATAACGCATAACGCATAACGCATAACGCATAACGCATAACGCATAACGCATAACGCATAACGCATAACGCATAACGCATAACGCATAACGCATAACGCATAACGCATAACGCATAACGCATAACGCATAACGCATAACGCATAACGCATAACGCATAACGCATAACGCATAACGCATAACGCATAACGCATAACGCATAACGCATAACGCATAACGCATAACGCATAACGCATAACGCATAACGCATAACGCATAACGCATAACGCATAACGCATAACGCATAACGCATAACGCATAACGCATAACGCATAACGCATAACGCATGACGCACAACGCATAACGCATAACGCATAACGCATAACGCATTACGCATAACGCATTACGCATAACGCATTACGCATAACGCATAACGCATAACGCATAACGCATAAGGCATAAGCATAACGCATAACGCATAACGCATAACGCATAACGCATAACGCATAACGCATAACGCATAACGCATAACGCGTAACGCAAGACTCATAACGCATAACGCATAACGCATAACGCATAACGCATAACGCATATGGCATAACGCATAATGCAAAAGTCATAACGCATAACGCATAACGCATAACGCATAATGCAAAAGTCATAACGCATAACGCATAACGCATAACGCATAACGCATAACGCATAACGCATAACGCATAACGCATAACGCATAACGCATAACGCATAACGCATAACGCATAACGCATAACGCATAACGCATAACGCATAACGCGTAACGCAAAACTCATAACGCATAACGCATAACGCATAACGCATAACGCACAACGCATAACGTTTAAACCATAAGGCATAACGCATAGCCCATAACGCATAACGCATAACGCATAACGCATAATGCAAAAGTCATAACGCATAACGCATAACGGATAACGCATAACGCATAACGCATAACGCATAACGCATAACGCATAACGCATAACGCATAACGCATAACGCATAACGCATAACGCATAACGCATAACGCATAACGCATAACGCATAACGCATAACGCATAACGCATAACGCATAACGCATAACGCATAACGCATAACGCATAACGCATAACGCATAACGCATAACGCATAACGCATAACGCATAACGCATAACGCATAACGCATAACGCATAACGCATAACGCATAACGCATAACGCATAACGCATAACGCATAACGCATAACGCATAACGCATAACGCATAACGCATAACGCATAACGCATAACGCATAACGCATAACGCATAACGCATAACGCATAACGCATAACGCATAACGCATAACGCATAACGCATAACGCATAACGCATAACGCATAACGCATAACGCATAACGCATAACGCATAACGCATAACGCATAACGCATAACGCATAACGCATAACGCATAACGCATAACGCATAACGCATAACGCATAACGCATAACGCATAAGGCATAAGCATAACGCATAACGCATAACGCATAACGCATAACGCATAACGCGTAACGCAAAACTCATAACGCATAACGCGTAACGCAAAACTCATAACGCATAACGCATAACGCATAACGCATAACGCATAACGCATAACGCATAACGCATAACGCATAACGCATAACGCATAACGCATAACGCATAACGCATAACGCATAACGCATAACGCATAACGCATAACGCATAACGCATAACGCATAACGCATAACGCATAACGCATAACGCATAACGCATAACGCATAACGCATAACGCATAACGCATAACGCATAACGCATAACGCATAACGCATAACGCATAACGCATAACGCATAACGCATAACGCATAACGCATAACGCATAACGCATAACGCATAACGCATAACGCATAACGCATAAGGCATAAGCATAACGCATAACGCATAACGCATAACGCATAACTCATAACGCATAACGCATAACGCATAACGCATAACGCATAACGCATAACGCATAACGCATAACGCATAACGCATAACGCATAACGCATAACGCATAACGCATAACGCATAACGCATAACGCATAACGCATAACGCATAACGCATAACGCATAACGCATAACGCATAACGCATAACGCATAACGCATAACGCATAACGCATAACGCATAACGCATAACGCATAACGCATAAGGCATAAGCATAACGCATAACGCATAACGCATAACGCATAACGCGTAACGCAAAACTCATAACGCATAACGCGTAACGCAAAACTCATAACGCATAACGCATAACGCATAACGCATAACGCATAACGCATAACGCATAACGCATAACGCATAACGCATAACGCATAACGCATAACGCATAACGCATAACGCATAACGCATAACGCATAACGCATAACGCATAACGCATAACGCATAACGCATAACGCATAACGCATAACGCATAACGCATAACGCATAACGCATAACGCATAACGCATAACGCATAACGCATAACGCATAACGCATAACGCATAACGCATAACGCATAACGCATGACGCACAACGCATAACGCATAACGCATAACGCATAACGCATAACGCATAACGCATTACGCATAACGCATTACGCATAACGCATAACGCATAACGCATAACGCATAAGGCATAAGCATAACGCATAACGCATAACGCATAACGCATAACGCATAACGCATAACGCATAACGCATAACGCATAACGCATAACGCGTAACGCAAGACTCATAACGCATAACGCATAACGCATAACGCATAACGCATAACGCATATGGCATAACGCATAATGCAAAAGTCATAACGCATAACGCATAACGCATAACGCATAACGCATAACGCATAACGCATAACGCATAACGCATAACGCATAACGCATAACGCGTAACGCAAAACTCATAACGCATAACGCATAACGCATAACGCATAACGCACAACGCATAACGTTTAAACCATAAGGCATAACGCATAGCCCATGACGCATAACGCATAACGCATAACGCATAATGCAAAAGTCATAACGCATAACGCATAACGGATAACGCATAACGCATAACGCATAACGCATAACGCATAACGCATAACGCATAACGCATAACGCATAACGCATAACGCATAACGCATAACGCATAACGCATAACGCATAACGCATAACGCATAACGCATAACGCATAACGCATAACGCATAACGCATAACGCATAACGCATAACGCATAACGCATAACGCATAACGCATAACGCATATGGCATAACGCATAATGCAAAAGTCATAACGCATAACGCATAACGCATAACGCATAACGCATAACGCATAACGCATAACGCATAACGCATAACGCATAACGCATAACGCATAACGCGTAACGCAAAACTCATAACGCATAACGCGTAACGCAAAACTCATAACGCATAACGCATAACGCATAACGCATAACGCATAACGCACAACGCATAACGCATAACGCATAACGCATAACGCATAACGCATAACGCATAACGCATAACGCATAACGCATAACGCATAACGCATAACGCATAACGCATAACGCATAACGCATAACGCATAACGCATAACGCATAAAGCATAACGCATAACGCATAACGCATAACGCATAACGCATAACGCATAACGCATAACGCATAACGCATAACGCATAACGCATAACGCATAACGCATAACGCATGACGCACAACGCATAACGCATAACGCATAACGCATAACGCATAACGCATAACGCATAACGCATAACGCATTACGCATAACGCATAACGCTTAACGCATAACGCATAAGGCATAAGCATAACGCATAACGCATAACGCATAACGCATAACGCGTAACGCAAGACTCATAACGCATGACGCATAACGCATAACGCATAACGCATAACGCATATGGCATAACGCATAATGCAAAAGTCATAACGCATAACGCATAACGCATAACGCATAACGCATAACGCATAACGCATAACGCATAACGCATAACGCATAACGCATAAGGCATAAGCATAACGCATAACGCATAACGCAAAACGCATAACGCATAACGCGTAACGCAAAACTCATAACGCATAACGCATAACGCATAAGGCATAAGCATAACGCATAACGCATAACGCATAACGCATAACGCATAACGCGTAACGCAAAACTCATAACGCATAACGCGTAACGCAAAACTCATAACGCATAACGCATAACGCATAACGCATAACGCATAACGCATAACGCATAACGCATAACGCATAACGCATAACGCATAACGCATAACGCATAACGCATAACGCATAACGCATAACGCATAACGCATAACGCATAACGCATAACGCATAACGCATAACGCATAACGCATAACGCATAACGCATAACGCATAACGCATAACGCATAACGCATAACGCATAACGCATAACGCATAACGCATGACGCACAACGCATAACGCATAACGCATAACGCATAACGCATAACGCATAACGCATTACGCATAACGCATTACGCATAACGCATAACGCATAACGCATAACGCATAAGGCATAAGCATAACGCATAACGCATAACGCATAACGCATAACGCATAACGCATAACGCATAACGCATAACGCATAACGCGTAACGCAAGACTCATAACGCATAACGCATAACGCATAACGCATAACGCATAACGCATAACGCATATGGCATAACGCATAATGCAAAAGTCATAACGCATAACGCATAACGCATAACGCATAACGCATAACGCATAACGCATAACGCATAACGCATAACGCATAACGCATAACGCATAACGCGTAACGCAAAACTCATAACGCATAACGCATAACGCATAACGCATAACGCACAACGCATAACGTTTAAACCATAAGGCATAACGCATAGCCCATGACGCATAACGCATAACGCATAACGCATAATGCAAAAGTCATAACGCATAACGCATAACGGATAACGCATAACGCATAACGCATAACGCATAACGCATAACGCATAACGCATAACGCATAACGCATAACGCATAACGCATAACGCATAACGCATAACGCATAACGCATAACGCATAACGCATAACGCATAACGCATAACGCATAACGCATAACGCATAACGCATAACGCATAACGCATAACGCATAACGCATAACGCATATGGCATAACGCATAATGCAAAAGTCATAACGCATAACGCATAACGCATAACGCATAACGCATAACGCATAACGCATAACGCATAACGCATAACGCATAACGCATAACGCGTAACGCAAAACTCATAACGCATAACGCGTAACGCAAAACTCATAACGCATAACGCATAACGCATAACGCATAACGCATAACGCATAACGCACAACGCATAACGCATAACGCATAACGCATAACGCATAACGCATAACGCATAACGCATAACGCATAACGCATAACGCATAACGCATAACGCATAACGCATAACGCATAACGCATAACGCATAACGCATAACGCATAACGCATAACGCATAACGCATAACGCATAACGCATAACGCATAACGCATAACGCATAACGCATAACGCATAACGCATAACGCATAACGCATAACGCATAACGCATAAAGCATAACGCATAACGCATAACGCATAACGCATAACGCATAACGCATAACGCATAACGCATAACGCATAACGCATAACGCATAACGCATAACGCATAACGCATGACGCACAACGCATAACGCATAACGCATAACGCATAACGCATAACGCATAACGCATAACGCATAACGCATTACGCATAACGCATAACGCTTAACGCATAACGCATAAGGCATAAGCATAACGCATAACGCATAACGCATAACGCATAACGCGTAACGCAAGACTCATAACGCATGACGCATAACGCATAACGCATAACGCATAACGCATATGGCATAACGCATAATGCAAAAGTCATAACGCATAACGCATAACGCATAACGCATAACGCATAACGCATAACGCATAACGCATAACGCATAAGGCATAAGCATAACGCATAACGCATAACGCAAAACGCATAACGCATAACGCGTAACGCAAAACTCATAACGCATAACGCATAACGCATAAGGCATAAGCATAACGCATAACGCATAACGCATAACGCATAACGCATAACGCGTAACGCAAAACTCATAACGCATAACGCGTAACGCAAAACTCATAACGCATAACGCATAACGCATAACGCATAACGCATAACGCATAACGCATAACGCATAACGCATAACGCATAACGCATAACGCATAACGCATAACGCATAACGCATAACGCATAACGCATAACGCATAACGCATAACGCATAACGCATAACGCATAACGCATAACGCATAACGCATAACGCATAACGCATAACGCATAACGCATAACGCATAACGCATAACGCATAACGCATAACGCATGACGCACAACGCATAACGCATAACGCATAACGCATAACGCATAACGCATAACGCATAACGCATTACGCATAACGCATTACGCATAACGCATAACGCATAACGCATAACGCATAAGGCATAAGCATAACGCATAACGCATAACGCATAACGCATAACGCATAACGCATAACGCATAACGCATAACGCATAACGCATAACGCATAACGCATAACGCATAACGCATAACGCATAACGCATAACGCATAACGCGTAACGCAAGACTCATAACGCATAACGCATAACGCATAACGCATAACGCATATGGCATAACGCATAATGCAAAAGTCATAACGCATAACGCATAACGCATAACGCATAACGCATAACGCATAACGCATAACGCATAACGCATAACGCATAACGCATAACGCATAACGCATAACGCATAACGCATAACGCATAACGCATAACGCATAACGCATAACGCATAACGCATAACGCATAACGCATAACGCATAACGCATAACGCATAACGCATAACGCATAACGCGTAACGCAAAACTCATAACGCATAACGCATAACGCATAACGCATAACGCACAACGCATAACGTTTAAACCATAAGGCATAACGCATAGCCCATGACGCATAACGCATAACGCATAACGCATAATGCAAAAGTCATAACGCATAACGCATAACGGATAACGCATAACGCATAACGCATAACGCATAACGCATAACGCATAACGCATAACGCATAACGCATAACGCATAACGCATAACGCATAACGCATAACGCATAACGCATAACGCATAACGCATAACGCATAACGCATAACGCATAACGCATAACGCATAACGCATAACGCATAACGCATAACGCATAACGCATAACGCATAACGCATAACGCATAACGCATAACGCATAACGCATAACGCATAACGCATAACGCATAACGCATAACGCATAACGCATAACGCATAACGCATAACGCATAACGCATAACGCATAACGCATAACGCATAACGCATAACGCATAACGCATAACGCATAACGCATAACGCATAACGCATAACGCATAACGCATAACGCATAACGCATAACGCATAACGCATAACGCATAACGCATAACGCATAACGCATAACGCATAACGCATAACGCATAAGGCATAAGCATAACGCATAACGCATAACGCATAACGCATAACGCATAACGCATAACGCGTTACGCAAAACTCATAACGCATAACGCGTAACGCAAAACTCATAACGCATAACGCATAACGCATAACGCATAACGCATAACGCATAACGCATAACGCATAACGCATAACGCATAACGCATAACGCATAACGCATAACGCATAACGCATAACGCATAACGCATAACGCATAACGCATAACGCATAACGCATAACGCATAACGCATAACGCATAACGCATAACGCATAACGCATAACGCATAACGCATAACGCATAACGCATAACGCATAACGCATAACGCATAACGCATAACGCATAACGCATAACGCATAACGCATAACGCATAACGCATAACGCATAACGCATAACGCATAACGCATAACGCATAACGCATAACGCATAAAGCATAACGCATAACGCATAACGCATAACGCATAACGCATAACGCATAACGCATAACGCATAACGCATAACGCATAACGCATAACGCATAACGCATAACGCATAACGCATAACGCATAACGCATGACGCACAACGCATAACGCATAACGCATAACGCATAACGCATAACGCATAACGCATAACGCATAACGCAGTACGCATAACGCATAACGCATAACGCATAACGCATAAGGCATAAGCATAACGCATAACGCATAACGCATAACGCATAACGCATAACGCGTAACGCAAGACTCATAACGCATAACGCATAACGCATAACGCATAACGCATAACGCATATGGCATAACGCATAATGCAAAAGTCATAACGCATAACGCATAACGCATAACGCATAACGCATAACGCATAACGCATAACGCATAACGCATAACGCATAACGCATAACGCATAACGCATAAGGCATAAGCATAACGCATAACGCATAACGCATAACGCATAACGCATAACGCGTAACGCAAAACTCATAACGCATAACGCGTAACGCAAAACTCATAACGCATAACGCATAACGCATAACGCATAACGCATAACGCATAACGCATAACGCATAACGCATAACGCATAACGCATAACGCATAACGCATAACGCATAACGCATAACGCATAACGCATAACGCATAACGCATAACGCATAACGCATAACGCATAACGCATAACGCATAACGCATAACGCATAACGCATAACGCATAACG
The DNA here is from genome assembly GCF_051020765.1 of Lasioglossum baleicum. NCBI lineage: Eukaryota > Metazoa > Arthropoda > Insecta > Hymenoptera > Halictidae > Lasioglossum > Lasioglossum baleicum. Next base: position 67,338 of record NW_027469404.1, on the reverse strand, counting down.
CATAACGCATAACGCATAACGCATAACGCATAACGCATAACGCATAACGCATAACGCATAACGCATAACGCATAACGCATAACGCATAACGCATAACGCATAACGCATAACGCATAACGCATAACGCATAAAGCATAACGCATAACGCATAACGCATAACGCATAACGCATAACGCATAACGCATAACGCATAACGCATAACGCATAACGCATAACGCATAACGCATAACGCATGACGCACAACGCATAACGCATAACGCGTAACGCATAACGCATAACGCATAACGCATAACGCGTAACGCAAAACTCATAACGCATAACGCATAACGCATAACGCACAACGCATAACGTTTAAACCATAAGGCATAACGCATAGCCCATAACGCATAACGCATAACGCATAATGCAAAAGTCATAACGCATAACGCATAACGGATAACGCATAACGCATAACGCATAACGCATAACGCATAACGCATAACGCATAACGCATAACGCATAACGCATAACGCATAACGCATAACGCATAACGCATAACGCATAACGCATAACGCATAACGCATAACGCATAACGCATAACGCATAACGCATAACGCATAACGCATAACGCATAACGCATAACGCATAACGCATAACGCATAACGCATAACGCATAACGCATAACGCATAACGCATAACGCATAACGCATAACGCATAACGCATAACGCATAACGCATAACGCATAACGCATAACGCATAACGCATAACGCATAACGCATAACGCGTAACGCAAAACTCATAACGCATAACGCATAACGCATAACGCATAACGCACAACGCATAACGTTTAAACCATAAGGCATAACGCATAGCCCATGACGCATAACGCATAACGCATAATGCAAAAGTCATAACGCATAACGCATAACGGATAACGCATAACGCATAACGCATAACGCATAACGCATAACGCATAACGCATAACGCATAACGCATAACGCATAACGCATAACGCATAACGCATAACGCGTAACGCAAAACTCATAACGCATAACGCGTAACGCAAAACTCATAACGCATAACGCATAACGCATAACGCATAACGCATAACGCATAACGCATAACGCATAACGCATAACGCATAACGCATAACGCATAACGCATAACGCATAACGCATAACGCATAACGCATAACGCATAAGGCATAACGCATAACGCATAACGCGTAACGCAAAACTCATAACGCATAACGCATAACGCATAACGCATAACGCACAACGCATAACGTTTAAACCATAAGGCATAACGCATAGCCCATAACGCATAACGCATAACGCATAACGCATAATGCAAAAGTCATAACGCATAACGCATAACGGATAACGCATAACGCATAACGCATAACGCATAACGCATAACGCATAACGCATAACGCATAACGCATAACGCATAACGCATAACGCATAACGCATAACGCATAACGCATAACGCATATCGCATGACGCACAACGCATAACGCATAACGCATAACGCATAACGCATAACGCATAACGCATAACGCATAACGCATAACGCATTACGCATAACGCATAACGCATAACGCATAACGCATAAGGCATAAGCATAACGCATAATGCATAATGCATAACGCATAACGCATAACGCGTAACGCATAAGGCATAAGCATAACGCATAATGCATAACGCATAACGCATAACGCATAACGCATAACGCATAACGCGTAACGCAAGACTCATAACGCATAACGCATAACGCATAACGCATAACGCATAACGCATATGGCATAACGCATAATGCAAAAGTCATAACGCATAACGCATAACGCATAACGCATAACGCATAACGCATAACGCATAACGCATAACGCATAACGCATAACGCATAACGCATAACGCGTAACGCAAAACTCATAACGCATAACGCATAACGCATAACGCATAACGCACAACGCATAACGTTTAAACCATAAGGCATAACGCATAGCCCATGACGCATAACGCATAACGCATAACGCATAATGCAAAAGTCATAACGCATAACGCATAACGGATAACGCATAACGCATAACGCATAACGCATAACGCATAACGCATAACGCATAACGCATAACGCATAACGCATAACGCATAACGCATAACGCATAACGCATAACGCATAACGCATAACGCATAACGCATAACGCGTAACGCAAAACACATAACGCATAACGCGTAACGCAAAACTCATAACGCATAACGCATAACGCATAACGCATAACGCATAACGCATAACGCATAACGCATAACGCATAACGCATAACGCATAACGCGTAACGCAAAACTCATAACGCATAACGCATAACGCATAACGCACAACGCATAACGTTTAAACCATAAGGCATAACGCATAGCCCATAACGCATAACGCATAACGCATAATGCAAAAGTCATAACGCATAACGCATAACGGATAACGCATAACGCATAACGCATAACGCATAACGCATAACGCATTACGCATAACGCATAACGCATAACGCATAACGCATAAGGCATAAGCATAACGCATAATGCATAATGCATAACGCATAACGCATAACGCGTAACGCATAAGGCATAAGCATAACGCATAATGCATAACGCATAACGCATAACGCATAACGCATAACGCGTAACGCAAGACTCATAACGCATAACGCATAACGCATAACGCATAACGCATAACGCATATGGCATAACGCATAATGCAAAAGTCATAACGCATAACGCATAACGCATAACGCATAACGCATAACGCATAACGCATAACGCATAACGCATAACGCATAACGCATAACGCATAACGCATAACGCGTAACGCAAAACTCATAACGCATAACGCATAACGCATAACGCATAACGCACAACGCATAACGTTTAAACCATAAGGCATAACGCATAGCCCATGACGCATAACGCATAACGCATAACGCATAATGCAAAAGTCATAACGCATAACGCATAACGGATAACGCATAACGCATAACGCATAACGCATAACGCATAACGCATAACGCATAACGCATAACGCATAACGCATAACGCATAACGCATAACGCATAACGCATAACGCATAACGCATAACGCATAACGCATAACGCATAACGCGTAACGCAAAACTCATAACGCATAACGCGTAACGCAAAACTCATAACGCATAACGCATAACGCATAACGCATAACGCATAACGCATAGCGCATAACGCATAACGCATAACGCATAACGCATAACGCGTAACGCAAAACTCATAACGCATAACGCATAACGCATAACGCACAACGCATAACGTTTAAACCATAAGGCATAACGCATAGCCCATAACGCATAACGCATAACGCATAATGCAAAAGTCATAACGCATAACGCATAACGGATAACGCATAACGCATAACGCATAACGCATAACGCATAACGCATAACGCATAACGCATAACGCATAACGCATAACGCATAACGCATAACGCATAACGCATAACGCATAACGCATAACGCATAACGCATAACGCATAACGCATAACGCATAACGCATAACGCATAACGCATAACGCATAACGCATAACGCATAACGCATAACGCATAACGCATAACGCATAACGCATAACGCATAACGCATAACGCATAACGCATAACGCATAACGCATAACGCATAACGCATAACGCATAACGCATAACGCATAACGCATAACGCATAACGCATAACGCATAACGCATAACGCATAACGCATAACGCATAACGCATAACGCATAACGCATAACGCATAACGCATAACGCATAACGCATAACGCATAACGCATAACGCATAACGCATAACGCATAACGCATAACGCATAACGCATAACGCATAACGCATAACGCATAACGCATAACGCATAACGCATAACGCATAACGCATAACGCATAACGCATAACGCATAACGCATAACGCATAACGCATAACGCATAACGCATAACGCATAACGCATAACGCATAACGCATAACGCATAACGCATAACGCATAACGCATAACGCATAACGCATAACGCATAACGCATAACGCATAACGCGTAACGCAAAACTCATAACGCATAACGCATAACGCATAACGCATAACGCACAACGCATAACGTTTAAACCATAAGGCATAACGCATAGCCCATGACGCATAACGCATAACGCATAACGCATAATGCAAAAGTCATAACGCATAACGCATAACGGATAACGCATAACGCATAACGCATAACGCATAACGCATAACGCATAACGCATAACGCATAACGCATAACGCATAACGCATAACGCGTAACGCAAAACTCATAACGCATAACGCGTAACGCAAAACTCATAACGCATAACGCATAACGCATAACGCATAACGCATAACGCATAACGCATAACGCATAACGCATAACGCATAACGCATAACGCATAACGCATAACGCATAACGCATAACGCATAACGCATAACGCATAACGCATAACGCATAACGCATAACGCATAAGGCATAACGCATAACGCATAACGCGTAACGCAAAACTCATAACGCATAACGCATAACGCATAACGCATAACGCACAACGCATAACGTTTAAACCATAAGGCATAACGCATAGCCCATAACGCATAACGCATAACGCATAACGCATAATGCAAAAGTCATAACGCATAACGCATAACGGATAACGCATAACGCATAACGCATAACGCATAACGCATAACGCATAACGCATAACGCATAACGCATAACGCATAACGCATAACGCATAACGCATAACGCATAACGCATATCGCATGACGCACAACGCATAACGCATAACGCATAACGCATAACGCATAACGCATAACGCATAACGCATAACGCATAACGCATAACGCATTACGCATAACGCATAACGCATAACGCATAACGCATAAGGCATAAGCATAACGCATAATGCATAATGCATAACGCATAACGCATAACGCGTAACGCATAAGGCATAAGCATAACGCATAATGCATAACGCATAACGCATAACGCATAACGCATAACGCATAACGCGTAACGCAAGACTCATAACGCATAACGCATAACGCATAACGCATAACGCATAACGCATATGGCATAACGCATAATGCAAAAGTCATAACGCATAACGCATAACGCATAACGCATAACGCATAACGCATAACGCATAACGCATAACGCATAACGCATAACGCATAACGCATAACGCATAACGCGTAACGCAAAACTCATAACGCATAACGCATAACGCATAACGCATAACGCACAACGCATAACGTTTAAACCATAAGGCATAACGCATAGCCCATGACGCATAACGCATAACGCATAACGCATAATGCAAAAGTCATAACGCATAACGCATAACGGATAACGCATAACGCATAACGCATAACGCATAACGCATAACGCATAACGCATAACGCATAACGCATAACGCATAACGCATAACGCATAACGCATAACGCATAACGCATAACGCATAACGCATAACGCATAACGCATAACGCATAACGCATAACGCATAACGCATAACGCATAACGCATAACGCATAACGCATAACGCATAACGCATAACGCATAACGCATAACGCATAACGCATAACGCATAACGCATAACGCATAACGCATAACGCATAACGCATAACGCATAACGCATAACGCATAACGCATAACGCATAACGCATAACGCATAACGCATAACGCATAACGCGTAACGCAAAACTCATAACGCATAACGCATAACGCATAACGCATAACGCACAACGCATAACGTTTAAACCATAAGGCATAACGCATAGCCCATGACGCATAACGCATAACGCATAACGCATAATGCAAAAGTCATAACGCATAACGCATAACGGATAACGCATAACGCATAACGCATAACGCATAACGCATAACGCATAACGCATAACGCATAACGCATAACGCATAACGCATAACGCATAACGCGTAACGCAAAACTCATAACGCATAACGCGTAACGCAAAACTCATAACGCATAACGCATAACGCATAACGCATAACGCATAACGCATAACGCATAACGCATAACGCATAACGCATAACGCATAACGCATAACGCATAACGCATAACGCATAACGCATAACGCATAACGCATAACGCATAACGCGTAACGCAAAACTCATAACGCATAACGCATAACGCATAACGCATAACGCACAACGCATAACGTTTAAACCATAAGGCATAACGCATAGCCCATAACGCATAACGCATAACGCATAACGCATAACGCATAATGCAAAAGTCATAACGCATAACGCATAACGGATAACGCATAACGCATAACGCATAACGCATAACGCATAACGCATAACGCATAACGCATAACGCATAACGCATAACGCATAACGCATAACGCATAACGCATAACGCATAACGCATATCGCATGACGCACAACGCATAACGCATAACGCATAACGCATAACGCATAACGCATAACGCATAACGCATAACGCATTACGCATAACGCATAACGCATAACGCATAACGCATAAGGCATAAGCATAACGCATAATGCATAATGCATAACGCATAACGCATAACGCGTAACGCATAAGGCATAAGCATAACGCATAATGCATAACGCATAACGCATAACGCATAACGCATAACGCATAACGCGTAACGCAAGACTCATAACGCATAACGCATAACGCATAACGCATAACGCATAACGCATATGGCATAACGCATAATGCAAAAGTCATAACGCATAACGCATAACGCATAACGCATAACGCATAACGCATAACGCATAACGCATAACGCATAACGCATAACGCATAACGCATAACGCATAACGCATAACGCATAACGCATAACGCATAACGCATAACGCATAACGCGTAACGCAAAACTCATAACGCATAACGCATAACGCATAACGCATAACGCATAACGCATAACGCATAACGCATAACGCATAACGCATAACGCATAACGCAAGACTCATAACGCATAACGCATAACGCATAACGCATAACGCATAATGCAAAAGTCATAACGCATAACGCATAACGCATAACGCATAACGCATAACGCATAACGCATAACGCATAACGCATAACGCATAACGCATAACGCATAACGCATAACGCATAACGCATAACGCATAACGCATAACGCATAACGCATAACGCATAACGCATAACGCATAACGCATAACGCATAACGCATAACGCATAACGCATAACGCATAACGCATAACGCATAACGCATAACGCATAACGCATAACGCATAACGCATAACGCATAACGCATAACGCATAACGCATAACGCATAACGCATAACGCATAACGCATAACGCATAACGCATAACGCATAACGCATAACGCATAACGCATAACGCATAACGCATAACGCATAACGCATAACGCATAACGCATAACGCATAACGCATAACGCATAACGCATAACGCATAACGCATAACGCATAACGCATAACGCATAACGCATAACGCATAACGCATAACGCATAACGCATAACGCATAACGCATAACGCATAACGCATAACGCATAACGCATAACGCATAACGCATGACGCACAACGCATAACGCATAACGCATAACGCATAACGCATTACGCATAACGCATTACGCATAACGCATTACGCATAACGCATAACGCATAACGCATAACGCATAACGCATAACGCATAACGCATAACGCATAACGCATAACGCATAACGCGTAACGCAAGACTCATAACGCATAACGCATAACGCATAACGCATAACGCATAACGCATATGGCATAACGCATAATGCAAAAGTCATAACGCATAACGCATAACGCATAACGCATAACGCATAACGCATAACGCATAACGCATAACGCATAACGCATAACGCATAACGCATAACGCATAACGCATAACGCATAACGCATAACGCATAACGCATAACGCATAACGCATAACGCATAACGCATAACGCATAACGCATAACGCGTAACGCAAAACTCATAACGCATAACGCATAACGCATAACGCATAACGCACAACGCATAACGTTTAAACCATAAGGCATAACGCATAGCCCATGACGCATAACGCATAACGCATAACGCATAATGCAAAAGTCATAACGCATAACGCATAACGGATAACGCATAACGCATAACGCATAACGCATAACGCATAACGCATAACGCATAACGCATAACGCATAACGCATAACGCATAACGCATAACGCGTAACGCAAAACTCATAACGCATAACGCGTAACGCAAAACTCATAACGCATAACGCATAACGCATAACGCATAACGCATAACGCATAACGCATAACGCATAACGCATAACGCATAACGCATAACGCATAACGCATAACGCATAACGCATAACGCATAACGCATAACGCATAACGCATAACGCATAACGCGTAACGCAAAACTCATAACGCATAACGCATAACGCATAACGCATAACGCATAACGCACAACGCATAACGTTTAAACCATAAGGCATAACGCATAGCCCATAACGCATAACGCATAACGCATAACGCATAATGCAAAAGTCATAACGCATAACGCATAACGGATAACGCATAACGCATAACGCATAACGCATAACGCATAACGCATAACGCATAACGCATAACGCATAACGCATAACGCATAACGCATAACGCATAACGCATAACGCATAACGCATAACGCATAACGCATAACGCATAACGCATAACGCATAACGCATAACGCATAACGCATAACGCATAACGCATAACGCATAACGCATAACGCATAACGCATAACGCGTAACGCAAAACTCATAACGCATAACGCATAACGCATAACGTTTAAACCATAAGGCATAACGCATAGCCCATGACGCATAACGCATAACGCATAACGCATAATGCAAAAGTCATAACGCATAACGCATAACGGATAACGCATAACGCATAACGCATAACGCATAACGCATAACGCATAACGCATAACGCATAACGCATAACGCATAACGCATAACGCATAACGCATAACGCATAACGCATAACGCATAACGCATAACGCATAACGCATAACGCGTAACGCAAAACTCATAACGCATAACGCGTAACGCAAAACTCATAACGCATAACGCATAACGCATAACGCATAACGCATAACGCATAACGCATAACGCATAACGCATAACGCATAACGCATAACGCATAACGCATAACGCATAACGCATAACGCATAACGCGTAACGCAAAACTCATAACGCATAACGCATAACGCATAACGCACAACGCATAACGTTTAAACCATAAGGCATAACGCATAGCCCATAACGCATAACGCATAACGCATAACGCATAATGCAAAAGTCATAACGCATAACGCATAACGGATAACGCATAACGCATAACGCATAACGCATAACGCATAACGCATAACGCATAACGCATAACGCATAACGCATAACGCATAACGCATAACGCATAACGCATAACGCATAACGCATAACGCATAACGCATAACGCATAACGCATAACGCATAACGCATAACGCATAACGCATAACGCATAACGCATAACGCATAACGCATAACGCATAACGCATAACGCATAACGCATAACGCATAACGCATAACGCATAACGCATAACGCATAACGCATAACGCATAACGCATAACGCATAACGCATAACGCATAACGCATAACGCATAACGCATAACGCATAACGCATAACGCATAACGCATAACGCATAACGCGTAACGCAAAACTCATAACGCATAACGCATAACGCATAACGCATAACGCACAACGCATAACGTTTAAACCATAAGGCATAACGCATAGCCCATGACGCATAACGCATAACGCATAACGCATAATGCAAAAGTCATAACGCATAACGCATAACGGATAACGCATAACGCATAACGCATAACGCATAACGCATAACGCATAACGCATAACGTATAACGCATAACGCATAACGCATAACGCATAACGCATAACGCATAACGCATAACGCATAACGCGTAACGCAAAACTCATAACGCATAACGCGTAACGCAAAACTCATAACGCATAACGCATAACGCATAACGCATAACGCATAACGCATAACGCATAACGCATAACGCATAACGCATAACGCATAACGCATAACGCATAACGCATAACGCATAACGCATAACGCGTAACGCAAAACTCATAACGCATAACGCATAACGCATAACGCATAACGCACAACGCATAACGTTTAAACCATAAGGCATAACCCATAGCCCATAACGCATAACGCATAACGCATAACGCATAATGCAAAAGTCATAACGCATAACGCATAACGGATAACGCATAACGCATAACGCATAACGCATAACGCATAACGCATAACGCATAACGCATAACGCATAACGCATAACGCATAACGCATAACGCATAACGCATAACGCATATCGCATGACGCACAACGCATAACGCATAACGCATAACGCATAACGCATAACGCATAACGCATAACGCATAACGCATTACGCATAACGCATAACGCATAACGCATAACGCATAAGGCATAAGCATAACGCATAATGCATAATGCATAACGCATAACGCATAACGCGTAACGCATAAGGCATAAGCATAACGCATAATGCATAACGCATAACGCATAACGCATAACGCATAACGCATAACGCATAACGCGTAACGCAAGACTCATAACGCATAACGCATAACGCATAACGCATAACGCATAACGCATAACGCATAACGCATATGGCATAACGCATAATGCAAAAGTCATAACGCATAACGCATAACGCATAACGCATAACGCATAACGCATAACGCATAACGCATAACGCATAACGCATAACGCATAACGCATAACGCATAACGCGCAACGCAAAACTCATAACGCATAACGCATAACGCATAACGCATAACGCATAACGCATAACGCATAACGCATAACGCATAACGCATAACGCAAGACTCATAACGCATAACGCATAACGCATAACGCATAACGCATAATGCAAAAGTCATAACGCATAACGCATAACGCATAACGCATAACGCATAACGCATAACGCATAACGCATAACGCATAACGCATAACGCATAACGCATAACGCATAACGCATAACGCATAACGCATAACGCATAACGCATAACGCATAACGCATAACGCATAACGCATAACGCATAACGCATAACGCATATCGCATAACGCATAACGCATAACGCATAACGCATAACGCATAACGCATAACGCATAACGCATAACGCATAACGCATAACGCATAACGCATAACGCATAACGCATAACGCATAACGCATAACGCATAACGCATAACGCATAACGCATAACGCATAACGCATAACGCATAACGCATAACGCATAACGCATAACGCATAACGCATAACGCATAACGCATAACGCATAAGGCATAAGCATAACGCATAATGCATAACGCATAACGCATAACGCATAACGCATAACGCATAACGCGTAACGCAAGACTCATAACGCATAACGCATAACGCATAACGCATAACGCATAACGCATAACGCATATGGCATAACGCATAATGCAAAAGTCATAACGCATAACGCATAACGCATAACGCATAACGCATAACGCATAACGCATAACGCGTAACGCAAAACTCATAACGCATAACGCATAACGCATAACGCATAACGCATAACGCATAACGCATAACGCATAACGCATAACGCGTAACGCAAAACTCATAACGCATAACGCATAACGCATAACGCATAACGCACAACGCATAACGTTTAAACCATAAGGCATAACGCATAGCCCATGACGCATAACGCATAACGCATAACGCATAATGCAAAAGTCATAACGCATAACGCATAACGGATAACGCATAACGCATAACGCATAACGCATAACGCATAACGCATAACGCATAACGCATAACGCATAACGCATAACGCATAACGCGTAACGCAAAACTCATAACGCATAACGCATAACGCATAACGCATAACGCATAACGCATAACGCATAACGCATAACGCATAACGCATAACGCATAACGCATAACGCATAACGCATAACGCATAACGCATAACGCATAACGCGTAACGCAAAACTCATAACGCATAACGCATAACGCATAACGCATAACGCACAACGCATAACGTTTAAACCATAAGGCATAACGCATAGCCCATAACGCATAACGCATAACGCATAACGCATAATGCAAAAGTCATAACGCATAACGCATAACGGATAACGCATAACGCATAACGCATAACGCATAACGCATAACGCATAACGCATAACGCATAACGCATAACGCATAACGCATAACGCATAACGCATAACGCATAACGCATAACGCATAACGCATAACGCATAACGCATAACGCATAACGCATAACGCATAACGCATAACGCATAACGCATAACGCATAACGCATAACGCATAACGCATAACGCATAACGCATAACGCATAACGCATAACGCATAACGCATAACGCATAACGCATAACCCATAACGCATAACGCATAACGCATAACGCATAAGGCATAAGCATAACGCATAACGCATAACGCATAACGCATAACGCATAACGCATAACGCATAACGCATAACGCATAACGCATAACGCATAACGCATAACGCATAACGCATAACGCATAACGCATAACGCATGACGCACAACGCATAACGCATAACGCATAACGCATAACGCATAACGCATAACGCGTAACGCAAAACTCATAACGCATAACGCATAACGCATAACGCATAACGCACAACGCATAACGTTTAAACCATAAGGCATAACGCATAGCCCATGACGCATAACGCATAACGCATAACGCATAATGCAAAAGTCATAACGCATAACGCATAACGGATAACGCATAACGCATAACGCATAACGCATAACGCATAACGCATAACGCATAACGCATAACGCATAACGCATAACGCATAACGCATAACGCATAACGCATAACGCATAACGCGTAACGCAAAACTCATAACGCATAACGCATAACGCATAACGCATAACGCATAACGTTTAAACCATAAGGCATAACGCATAGCCCATGACGCATAACGCATAACGCATAACGCATAATGCAAAAGTCATAACGCATAACGCATAACGGATAACGCATAACGCATAACGCATAACGCATAACGCATAACGCATAACGCATAACGCATAACGCATAACGCATAACGCATAACGCATAACGCATAACGCATAACGCATAACGCATAACGCATAACGCATAACGCATAACGCATAACGCGTAACGCAAAACTCATAACGCATAACGCGTAACGCAAAACTCATAACGCATAACGCATAACGCATAACGCATAACGCATAACGCATAACGCATAACACATAACGCATAACGCATAACGCATAACGCATAACGCATAACGCATAACGCATAACGCATAACGCATAACGCATAACGCGTAACGCAAAACTCATAACGCATAACGCATAACGCATAACGCACAACGCATAACGTTTAAACCATAAGGCATAACGCATAGCCCATAACGCATAACGCATAACGCATAACGCATAATGCAAAAGTCATAACGCATAACGCATAACGGATAACGCATAACGCATAACGCATAACGCATAACGCATAACGCATAACGCATAACGCATAACGCATAACGCATAACGCATAACGCATAACGCATAACGCATAACGCATAACGCATAACGCATAACGCATAACGCATAACGCATAACGCATAACGCATAACGCATAACGCATAACGCATAACGCATAACGCATAACGCATAACGCATAACGCATAACGCATAACGCATAACGCATAACGCATAACGCATAACGCATAACATATAACGCATAACGCATAACGCATAACGCATAACGCATAACGCATAACGCATAACGCATAACGCATAACGCGTAACGCAAAACTCATAACGCATAACGCATAACGCATAACGCATAACGCACAACGCATAACGTTTAAACCATAAGGCATAACGCATAGCCCATGACGCATAACGCATAACGCATAACGCATAATGCAAAAGTCATAACGCATAACGCATAACGGATAACGCATAACGCATAACGCATAACGCATAACGCATAACGCATAACGCATAACGTATAACGCATAACGCATAACGCATAACGCATAACGCATAACGCATAACGCATAACGCGTAACGCAAAACTCATAACGCATAACGCGTAACGCAAAACTCATAACGCATAACGCATAACGCATAACGCATAACGCATAACGCATAACGCATAACGCATAACGCATAACGCATAACGCATAACGCATAACGCATAACGCATAACGCATAACGCATAACGCATAACGCATAACGCATAACGCATAACGCATAACGCATAACGCGTAACGCAAAACTCATAACGCATAACGCATAACGCATAACGCATAACGCACAACGCATAACGTTTAAACCATAAGGCATAACGCATAGCCCATAACGCATAACGCATAACGCATAACGCATAATGCAAAAGTCATAACGCATAACGCATAACGGATAACGCATAACGCGTAACGCATAACGCATAACGCATAACGCATAACGCATAACGCATAACGCATAACGCATAACGCATAACGCATAACGCATAACGCATAACGCATAACGCATATCGCATGACGCACAACGCATAACGCATAACGCATAACGCATAACGCATAACGCATAACGCATAACGCATAACGCATTACGCATAACGCATAACGCATAACGCATAACGCATAAGGCATAAGCATAACGCATAATGCATAATGCATAACGCATAACGCATAACGCGTAACGCATAAGGCATAAGCATAACGCATAATGCATAACGCATAACGCATAACGCATAACGCATAACGCATAACGCATAACGCATAACGCGTAACGCAAGACTCATAACGCATAACGCATAACGCATAACGCATAACGCATAACGCATAACGCATAACGCATAACGCATATGGCATAACGCATAATGCAAAAGTCATAACGCATAACGCATAACGCATAACGCATAACGCATAACGCATAACGCATAACGCATAACGCATAACGCATAACGCATAACGCATAACGCGCAACGCAAAACTCATAACGCATAACGCATAACGCATAACGCATAACGCATAACGCATAACGCATAACGCATAACGCATAACGCATAACGCATAACGCAAGACTCATAACGCATAACGCATAACGCATAACGCATAACGCATAATGCAAAAGTCATAACGCATAACGCATAACGCATAACGCATAACGCATAACGCATAACGCATAACGCATAACGCATAACGCATAACGCATAACGCATAACGCATAACGCATAACGCATAACGCATAACGCATAACGCATAACGCATAACGCATAACGCATAACGCATAACGCATAACGCATATCGCATAACGCATAACGCATAACGCATAACGCATAACGCATAACGCATAACGCATAACGCATAACGCATAACGCATAACGCATAACGCATAACGCATAACGCATAACGCATAACGCATAACGCATAACGCATAACGCATAACGCATAACGCGTAACGCATAACGCATAACGCATAACGCATAACGCATAACGCATAACGCATAACGCATAACGCATAACGCATAAGGCATAAGCATAACGCATAATGCATAACGCATAACGCATAACGCATAACGCATAACGCATAACGCGTAACGCAAGACTCATAACGCATAACGCATAACGCATAACGCATAACGCATAACGCATAACGCATATGGCATAACGCATAATGCAAAAGTCATAACGCATAACGCATAACGCATAACGCATAACGCATAACGCATAACGCATAACGCATAACGCATAACGCGTAACGCAAAACTCATAACGCATAACGCATAACGCATAACGCATAACGCATAACGCATAACGCATAACGCATAACGCATAACGCGTAACGCAAAACTCATAACGCATAACGCATAACGCATAACGCATAACGCACAACGCATAACGTTTAAACCATAAGGCATAACGCATAGCCCATGACGCATAACGCATAACGCATAACGCATAATGCAAAAGTCATAACGCATAACGCATAACGGATAACGCATAACGCATAACGCATAACGCATAACGCATAACGCATAACGCATAACGCATAACGCATAACGCATAACGCATAACGCATAACGCATAACGCGTAACGCAAAACTCATAACGCATAACGCATAACGCATAACGCATAACGCATAACGCATAACGCATAACGCATAACGCATAACGCATAACGCATAACGCATAACGCATAACGCATAACGCATAACGCATAACGCATAACGCGTAACGCAAAACTCATAACGCATAACGCATAACGCATAACGCATAACGCACAACGCATAACGTTTAAACCATAAGGCATAACGCATAGCCCATAACGCATAACGCATAACGCATAACGCATAATGCAAAAGTCATAACGCATAACGCATAACGGATAACGCATAACGCATAACGCATAACGCATAACGCATAACGCATAACGCATAACGCATAACGCATAACGCATAACGCATAACGCATAACGCATAACGCATAACGCATAACGCATAACGCATAACGCATAACGCATAACGCATAACGCATAACGCATAACGCATAACGCATAACGCATAACGCATAACGCATAACGCATAACGCATAACGCATAACGCATAACGCATAACGCATAACGCATAACGCATAACCCATAACGCATAACGCATAACGCATAACGCATAAGGCATAAGCATAACGCATAACGCATAACGCATAACGCATAACGCATAACGCATAACGCATAACGCATAACGCATAACGCATAACGCATAACGCATAACGCATAACGCATAACGCATAACGCATAACGCATAACGCATAACGCATAACGCATAACGCATAACGCATAACGCATAACGCATAAGGCATAAGCATAACGCATAACGCATAACGCATAACGCATAACGCATAACGCGTAACGCAAAACTCATAACGCATAACGCGTAACGCAAAACTCATAACGCATAGCGCATAACGCATAACGCATAACGCATAACGCATAACGCATAACGCATAACGCATAACGCATAACGCATAACGCATAACGCATAACGCATAACGCATAACGCATAACGCATAACGCATAACGCATA
This sequence comes from Lasioglossum baleicum, assembly GCF_051020765.1. Classification (NCBI taxonomy): domain Eukaryota; kingdom Metazoa; phylum Arthropoda; class Insecta; order Hymenoptera; family Halictidae; genus Lasioglossum; species Lasioglossum baleicum. Next base: position 50,089 of record NW_027469404.1, on the reverse strand, counting down.
ACGCATAACGCATAACGCATAACGCATAACGCATAACGCATAACGCATAACGCATAACGCATAACGCATAACGCATAACGCATAACGCATAACGCATAACGCATAACGCATAACGCATAACGCATAACGCATAACGCATAACGCATAACGCATAACGCATAACGCATAACGCATAACGCATAACGCATAACGCATAACGCATAACGCATAACGCATAACGCATAACGCATAACGCATAACGCATAACGCATAACGCATAACGCATAACGCATAACGCATAACGCATAACGCATAACGCATAACGCATAACGCATAACGCATAACGCATAACGCATAACGCATAACGCATAACGCATAACGCATAACGCATTACGCATAACGCATAACGCATAACGCATAACGCATAACGCATAACGCATAACGCATAACGCATAACGCATAACGCATAACGCATAACGCATAACGCATAACGCATAACGCATAACGCATAACGCATAACGCATAACGCATAACGCATAACGCATAACGCATAACGCATAACGCATAACGCATAACGCATAACGCATAACGCATAACGCATAACGCATAACGCATAACGCATAACGCATAACGCATAACGCATAACGCATAACGCATAACGCATAAGGCATAAGCATAACGCATAACGCATAACGCATAACGCATAACGCATAACGCGTAACGCAAAACTCATAACGCATAACGCGTAACGCAAAACTCATAACGCATAGCGCATAACGCATAACGCATAACGCATAACGCATAACGCATAACGCATAACGCATAACGCATAACGCATAACGCATAACGCATAACGCATAACGCATAACGCATAACGCATAACGCATAACGCATAACGCATAACGCATAACGCATAACGCATAACGCATAACGCATAACGCATAACGCATAACGCATAACGCATAACGCATAACGCATAACGCATAACGCATAACGCATAACGCATAACGCATAACGCATAACGCATAACGCATAACGCATAACGCATAACGCATAACGCATAACGCATAACGCATAACGCATAACGCATAACGCATAACGCATAACGCATAACGCATAACGCATAACGCATAACGCATAACGCATAACGCATAACGCATAACGCATAACGCATAACGCATAACGCATAACGCATAACGCATAACGCATAACGCATAACGCATAACGCATAACGCATAACGCATAACGCATAACGCATAACGCATAACGCATAACGCATAACGCATAACGCATAACGCATAACGCATAACGCATAACGCATAACGCATAACGCATAACGCATAACGCATAACGCATAACGCATAACGCATAACGCATAACGCATAACGCATAACGCATAACGCATAACGCATAACGCATAACGCATAACGCATAACGCATGACGCACAACGCATAACGCATAACGCATAACGCATAACGCATAACGCATAACGCATAACGCATTACGCATAACGCATTACGCATAACGCATAACGCATAACGCATAACGCATAAGGCATAAGCATAACGCATAACGCATAACGCATAACGCATAACGCATAACGCATAACGCATAACGCATAACGCATAACGCATAACGCATAACGCATAACGCGTAACGCAAGACTCATAACGCATAACGCATAACGCATAACGCATAACGCATAACGCATATGGCATAACGCATAATGCAAAAGTCATAACGCATAACGCATAACGCATAACGCATAACGCATAACGCATAACGCATAACGCATAACGCATAACGCATAACGCATAACGCATAACGCATAACGCATAACGCATAACGCATAACGCATAACGCATAACGCATAACGCATAACGCATAACGCATAACGCATAACGCATAACGCATAACGCATAACGCATAACGCATAACGCATAACGCATAACGCATAACGCGTAACGCAAAACTCATAACGCATAACGCATAACGCATAACGCATAACGCACAACGCATAACGTTTAAACCATAAGGCATAACGCATAGCCCATGACGCATAACGCATAACGCATAACGCATAATGCAAAAGTCATAACGCATAACGCATAACGCATAACGCATAACGCATAACGCATAACGCATAACGCATAACGCATAACGCATAACGCATAACGCATAACGCATAACGCATAACGCATAACGCATAACGCATAACGCATAACGCATAACGCATAACGCATAACGCATAACGCATAACGCATAACGCATAACGCATAACGCATAACGCATAACGCATAACGCATAACGCATAACGCATAACGCATAACGCATAACGCATAACGCATAACGCATAACGCATAACGCATAACGCATAACGCATAACGCATAACGCATAACGCATAACGCATAACGCATAACGCATAACGCATAACGCATAACGCATAACGCATAACGCATAACGCATAACGCATAACGCATAACGCATAACGCATAACGCATAAGGCATAAGCATAACGCATAACGCATAACGCATAACGCATAACGCATAACGCGTAACGCAAAACTCATAACGCATAACGCGTAACGCAAAACTCATAACGCATAACGCATAACGCATAACGCATAACGCATAACGCATAACGCATAACGCATAACGCATAACGCATAACGCATAACGCATAACGCATAACGCATAACGCATAACGCATAACGCATAACGCATAACGCATAACGCATAACGCATAACGCATAACGCATAACGCATAACGCATAACGCATAACGCATAACGCATAACGCATAACGCATAACGCATAACGCATAACGCATAACGCATAACGCATAACGCATAACGCATAACGCATAACGCATAACGCATAACGCATAACGCATAACGCATAACGCATAACGCATAACGCATAACGCATGACGCACAACGCATAACGCATAACGCATAACGCATAACGCATAACGCATAACGCATAACGCATAACGCATTACGCATAACGCATAACGCATAACGCATAACGCATAAGGCATAAGCATAACGCATAACGCATAACGCATAACGCATAACGCGTAACGCAAGACTCATAACGCATAACGCATAACGCATAACGCATAACGCATAACGCATAACGCATAACGCATATGGCATAACGCAAAAGTCATAACGCATAACGCATAACGCATAACGCATAACGCATAACGCATAACGCATAACGCATAACGCATAACGCATAACGCATAACGCATAACGCATAACGCATAACGCATAACGCATAACGCATAACGCATAACGCATAACGCATAACGCATAACGCGTAACGCAAAACTCATAACGCATAACGCATAACGCATAACGCATAACGCATAACGCACAACGCATAACGTTTAAACCATAAGGCATAACGCATAGCCCATGACGCATAACGCATAACGCATAACGCAATAACGCATAATGCAAAAGTCATAACGCATAACGCATAACGGATAACGCATAACGCATAACGCATAACGCATAACGCATAACGCATAACGCATAACGCATAACGCATAACGCATAACGCCTAACGCATAACGCATAACGCATAACGCATAACGCATAACGCATAACGCATAACGCATAACGCATAACGCGTAACGCAAAACTCATAACGCATAACGCATAACGCGTAACGCAAAACTCATAACGCATAACGCATAACGCATAACGCATAACGCATAACGCATAACGCATAACGCATAACGCATAACGCATAACGCATAACGCATAACGCGTAACGCAAAACTCATAACGCATAACGCATAACGCATAACGCACAACGCATAACGTTTAAACCATAAGGCATAACGCATAGCCCATAACGCATAACGCATAACGCATAACGCATTATGCAAAAGTCATAACGCATAACGCATAACGGATAACGCATAACGCATAACGCATAACGCATAACGCATAACGCATAACGCATAACGCATAACGCATAACGCATAACGCATAACGCATAACGCATAACGCATAACGCATAACGCATAACGCATAACGCATAACGCATAACGCATAACGCATAACGCATAACGCATAACGCATAACGCATAACGCATAACGCATAACGCATAACGCATAACGCATAACGCATAACGCATAACGCATAACGCATAACGCATAACGCATAACGCATAACGCATAACGCATAACGCATAACGCATAACGCATAACGCATAACGCATAACGCATAACGCATAACGCATAACGCATAACGCATAACGCATAACGCATAACGCATAACGCATAACGCGTAACGCAAAACTCATAACGCATAACGCATAACGCATAACGCATAACGCACAACGCATAACGTTTAAACCATAAGGCATAACGCATAGCCCATGACGCATAACGCATAACGCATAACGCATAATGCAAAAGTCATAACGCATAACGCATAACGGATAACGCATAACGCATAACGCATAACGCATAACGCATAACGCATAACGCATAACGCATAACGCATAACGCATAACGCATAACGCATAACGCATAACGCATAACGCATAACGCATAACGCGTAACGCAAAACTCATAACGCATAACGCGTAACGCAAAACTCATAACGCATAACGCATAACGCATAACGCATAACGCATAACGCATAACGCATAACGCATAACGCATAACGCATAACGCATAACGCATAACGCATAACGCATAACGCATAACGCATAACGCATAACGCATAACGCATAACGCATAACGCATAACGCATAACGCATAGCGCATAACGCATAACGCGTAACGCAAAACTCATAACGCATAACGCATAACGCATAACGCATAACGCATAACGCACAACGCATAACGTTTAAACCATAAGGCATAACGCATAGCCCATAACGCATAACGCATAACGCATAACGCATAATGCAAAAGTCATAACGCATAACGCATAACGGATAACGCATAACGCATAACGCATAACGCATAACGCATAACGCATAACGCATAACGCATAACGCATTACGCATAACGCATAACGCATAACGCATAAGGCATAAGCATAACGCATAATGCATAATGCATAACGCATAACGCATAACGCGTAACGCATAAGGCATAAGCATAACGCATAATGCATAACGCATAACGCATAACGCATAACGCATAACGCATAACGCATAACGCGTAACGCAAGACTCATAACGCATAACGCATAACGCATAACGCATAACGCATAACGCATAACGCATATGGCATAACGCATAATGCAAAAGTCATAACGCATAACGCATAACGCATAACGCATAACGCATAACGCATAACGCATAACGCATAACGCATAACGCATAACGCATAACGCATAACGCATAACGCATAACGCATAACGCGTAACGCAAAACTCATAACGCATAACGCATAACGCATAACGCATAACGCATAACGCATAACGCATAACGCATAACGCATAACGCATAACGCAAGACTCATAACGCATAACGCATAACGCATAACGCATAACGCATAATGCAAAAGTCATAACGCATAACGCATAACGCATAACGCATAACGCATAACGCATAACGCATAACGCATAACGCATAACGCATAACGCATAACGCATAACGCATAACGCATAACGCATAACGCATAACGCATAACGCATAACGCATAACGCATAACGCATAACGCATAACGCATAACGCATAACGCATAACGCATAACGCATAACGCATAACGCATAACGCATAACGCATAACGCATAACGCATAACGCATAACGCATAACGCGTAACGCAAAACTCATAACGCATAACGCATAACGCATAACGCATAACGCACAACGCATAACGTTTAAACCATAAGGCATAACGCATAGCCCATGACGCATAACGCATAACGCATAACGCATAATGCAAAAGTCATAACGCATAACGCATAACGGATAACGCATAACGCATAACGCATAACGCATAACGCATAACGCATAACGCATAACGCATAACGCATAACGCATAACGCATAACGCATAACGCATAACGCATAACGCATAACGCATAACGCATAACGCATAACGCATAACGCGTAACGCAAAACTCATAACGCATAACGCGTAACGCAAAACTCATAACGCATAACGCATAACGCATAACGCATAACGCATAACGCATAACGCATAACGCATAACGCATAACGCATAACGCATAACGCATAACGCATAACGCATAACGCATAACGCATAACGCATAACGCATAACGCGTAACGCAAAACTCATAACGCATAACGCATAACGCATAACGCACAACGCATAACGTTTAAACCATAAGGCATAACGCATAGCCCATAACGCATAACGCATAACGCATAACGCATAACGCATAACGCATAACGCATAACGCATAACGCATAACGCATAACGCATAACGCATAACGCATAACGCATAACGCATAACGCATAACGCATAACGCATAACGCATAACGCATAACGCATAACGCATAACGCATAACGCATAACGCATAACGCATAACGCATAACGCATAACGCATAACGCATAACGCATAACGCATAACGCATAACGCATAACGCATAACGCATAACGCATAACGCATAACGCATAACGCATAACGCATAACGCATAACGCATAACGCATAACGCATAACGCACGACGCACAACGCATAACGCATAACGCATAACGCATAACGCATAACGCATAACGCATAACGCATAACGCATTACGCATAACGCATAACGCATAACGCATAACGCATAAGGCATAAGCATAACGCATAACGCGTAACGCATAACGCATAACGCGTAACGCAAGACTCATAACGCATAACGCATAACGCATAACGCATAACGCATAACGCATATGGCATAACGCATAACGCAAAAGTCATAACGCATAACGCATAACGCATAACGCATAACGCATAACGCATAACGCATAACGCATAACGCATAACGCATAACGCATAACGCATAACGCATAACGCATAACGCATAACGCATAACGCATAACGCATAACGCATAACGCATAACGCATAACGCATAACGCATAACGCATAACGCATAACGCATAACGCATAACGCATAACGCATAACGCATAACGCATAACGCATAACGCATAACGCATAACGCATAACGCATAACGCATAACGCATAACGCATAACGCATAACGCATAACGCGTAACGCAAAACTCATAACGCATAACGCATAACGCATAACGCATAACGCATAACGCACAACGCATAACGTTTAAACCATAAGGCATAACGCATAGCCCATGACGCATAACGCATAACGCATAACGCATAATGCAAAAGTCATAACGCATAACGCATAACGGATAACGCATAACGCATAACGTATAACGCATAACGCATAACGCATAACGCATAACGCATAACGCATAACGCATAACGCATAACGCATAACGCATAACGCATAACGCATAACGCGTAACGCAAAACTCATAACGCATAACGCGTAACGCAAAACTCATAACGCATAACGCATAACGCATAACGCATAACGCATAACGCATAACGCATAACGCATAACGCATAACGCATAACGCATAACGCATAACGCATAACGCATAACGCATAACGCATAACGCGTAACGCAAAACTCATAACGCATAACGCATAACGCATAACGCATAACGCACAACGCATAACGTTTAAACCATATGGCATAACGCATAGCCCATAACGCATAACGCATAACGCATAACGCATAATGCAAAAGTCATAACGCATAACGCATAACGGATAACGCATAACGCATAACGCATAACGCATAACGCATAACGCATAACGCATAACGCATAACGCATAACGCATAACGCATAACGCATATCGCATGACGCACAACGCATAACGCATAACGCATAACGCATAACGCATAACGCATAACGCATAACGCATAACGCATAACGCATTACGCATAACGCATAACGCATAACGCATAACGCATAAGGCATAAGCATAACGCATAATGCATAATGCATAACGCATAACGCATAACGCGTAACGCATAAGGCATAAGCATAACGCATAATGCATAACGCATAACGCATAACGCATAACGCATAACGCGTAACGCAAGACTCATAACGCATAACGCATAACGCATAACGCATAACGCATAACGCATAACGCATAACGCATAACGCATAACGCATATGGCATAACGCATAATGCAAAAGTCATAACGCATAACCGATAACGCATAACGCATAACGCATAACGCATAACGCATAACGCATAACGCATAACGCATAACGCATAACGCATAACGCATAACGCGTAACGCAAAACTCATAACGCATAACGCATAACGCATAACGCATAACGCATAACGCATAACGCATAACGCATAACGCATAACGCATAACGCATAACGCATAACGCATAACGCATAACGCATAACGCATAACGCATAACGCATAACGCATAACGCATAACGCATAACGCATATCTCATAACGCATAACGCATAACGCATAACGCATAACGCATAACGCATAACGCATTACGCATAACGCAAAACCCATAACGCCTAAAGCATAACGCATAACGCATAACGCATAACGCATAACGCATAACGCATAACGCATAACGCATAACGCATAACGCATAACGCATAACGCATAACGCATAACGCATAACGCATAACGCATAACGCATAACGCATAACGCATTACGCATAACGCATAACGCATAACGCATAAGGCATAAGCATAACGCATAACGCATAACGCATAACGCATAACGCATAACGCGTAACGCAAGACTCATAACGCATAACGCATAACGCATAACGCATAACGCATAACGCATAACGCATATGGCATAACGCATAATGCAAAAGTCATAACGCATAACGCATAACGCATAACGCATAACACATAACGCATAACGCATAACGCATAACGCATAACGCATAACGCATAACGCATAACGCATAACGCACAACGCATAACGTTTAAACCATAAGGCATAACGCATAGCCCATGACGCATAACGCATAACGCATAACGCATAATGCAAAAGTCATAACGCATAACGCATAACGGATAACGCATAACGCATAACGCATAACGCATAACGCATAACGCATAACGCATAACGCATAACGCATAACGCATAACGCATAACGTATAACGCATAACGCATAACGCATAACGCATAACGCATAACGCATAACGCATAACGCATAACGCATAACGCATAACGCATAACGCATAACGCATAACGCATAACGCATAACGCATAACGCATAACGCATAACGCATAACGCATAACGCATAACGCATAACGCATAACGCATAACGCATAACGCATAAGGCATAAGCATAACGCATAACGCATAACGCATAACGCATAATGCATAACGCGGAACGCAAAACTCATAACGCATAACGCGTAACGCAAAACTCATAACGCATAACGCATAACGCATAACGCATAACGCATAACGCATAACGCATAACGCATAACGCATAACGCATAACGCATAACGCATAACGCATAACGCATAACGCATAACGCATAACGCATAACGCATAACGCATATGGCATAACGCATAATGCAAAAGTCATAACGCATAACGCATAACGCATAACGCATAACACATAACGCATAACGCATAACGCATAACGCATAACGCATAACGCATAACGCATAACGCACAACGCATAACGTTTAAACCATAAGGCATAACGCATAGCCCATGACGCATAACGCATAACGCATAATACAAAAGTCATAACGCATAACGCATAACGGATAACGCATAACGCATAACGCATAACGCATAACGCATAACGCATAACGCATAACGCATAACGCATAACGCATAACGCATAACGTATAACGCATAACGCATAACGCATAACGCATAACGCATAACGCATAACGCATAACGCATAACGCATAACGCATAACGCATAACGCATAACGCATAACGCATAACGCATAACGCATAACGCATAACGCATAACGCATAACGCATAACGCATAACGCATAACGCATAACGCATAACGCATAACGCATAACGCATAACGCATAACGCATGACGCATAACGCATAACGCATAACGCATAACGCATAACGCATAACGCATAACGCATAACGCATAACGCATAACGCATAACGCATAACGCATAACGCATAACGCATAACGCATAACGCATAACGCATAAGGCATAAGCATAACGCATAACGCATAACGCATAACGCATAATGCATAACGCGTAACGCAAAACTCATAACGCATAACGCGTAACGCAAAACTCATAACGCATAACGCATAACGCATAACGCATAACGCATAACGCATAACGCATAACGCATAACGCATAACGCATAACGCATAACGCATAACGCATAACGCATAACGCATAACGCATAACGCATAACGCATAACGCATAACGCATAACGCATAACGCATAACGCATAACGCATAACGCATAACGCATAACGCATAACGCATAACGCATAACGCATAACGCATAACGCATAACGCATAACGCATAACGCATAACGCATAACGCATAACGCATAACGCATAACGCATAACGCATAACGCATAACGCATAACGCATAACGCATAACGCATAACGCATAACGCATAACGCATAACGCATAACGCATAACGCATAACGCATAACGCATAACGCATAACGCATAACGCATAACGCATAACGCATAACGCATAACGCATAACGCATAACGCATAACGCATAACGCATAACGCATAACGCATAACGCATAACGCATAACGCATAACGCATAACGCATAACGCATAACGCATAACGCATAACGCATAACGCATAACGCATAACGCATAACGCATAACGCATAACGCATAACGCATAACGCATAACGCATGACGCACAACGCATAACGCATAACGCATAACGCATAACGCATAACGCATAACGCATAACGCATAACGCATAACGCATAACGCATAACGCATAACGCATAACGCATAACGCATAACGCATAACGCATAACGCATAACGCATAACGCATAACGCATAACGCATAACGCATAACGCATAACGCATAACGCATAACGCATAACGCATAACGCACAACGCATAACGTTTAAACCATAAGGCATAACGCATAGCCCATGACGCATAACGCATAACGCATAACGCATAATGCAAAAGTCATAACGCATAACGCATAACGCATAACGCATAACGCATAACGTATAACGCATAACGCATAACGCATAACGCATAACGCATAACGCATAACGCATAACGCATAACGCATAACGCATAACGCATAACGCATAACGCATAACGCATAACGCATAACGCATAACGCATAACGCATAACGCATAACGCATAACGCATAACGCATAACGCATAACGCATAACGCATAACGCATAACGCATAACGCATAACGCATAACGCATAACGCATAACGCATAACGCATAACGCATAACGCATAACGCATAACGCATAACGCATAACGCATAACGCATAACGCATAACGCATAACGCATAACGCATAACGCATAACGCATAACGCATAACGCATAACGCATAACGCATAACGCATAACGCGTAACGCAAAACTCATAACGCATAACGCATAACGCATAACGCATAACGCATAACGCACAACGCATAACGTTTAAACCATAAGGCATAACGCATAGCCCATGACGCATAACGCATAACGCATAACGCATAATGCAAAAGTCATAACGCATAACGCATAACGGATAACGCATAACGCATAACGTATAACGCATAACGCATAACGCATAACGCATAACGCATAACGCATAACGCATAACGCATAACGCATAACGCATAACGCATAACGCATAACGCGTAACGCAAAACTCATAACGCATAACGCGTAACGCAAAACTCATAACGCATAACGCATAACGCATAACGCATAACGCATAACGCATAACGCATAACGCATAACGCATAACGCATAACGCATAACGCATAACGCATAACGCATAACGCATAACGCATAACGCATAACGCGTAACGCAAAACTCATAACGCATAACGCATAACGCATAACGCATAACGCACAACGCATAACGTTTAAACCATATGGCATAACGCATAGCCCATAACGCATAACGCATAACGCATAACGCATAATGCAAAAGTCATAACGCATAACGCATAACGGATAACGCATAACGCATAACGCATAACGCATAACGCATAACGCATAACGCATAACGCATAACGCATAACGCATAACGCATAACGCATAACGCATATCGCATGACGCACAACGCATAACGCATAACGCATAACGCATAACGCATAACGCATAACGCATAACGCATAACGCATAACGCATAACGCATTACGCATAACGCATAACGCATAACGCATAACGCATAAGGCATAAGCATAACGCATAATGCATAATGCATAACGCATAACGCATAACGCGTAACGCATAAGGCATAAGCATAACGCATAATGCATAACGCATAACGCATAACGCATAACGCATAACGCGTAACGCAAGACTCATAACGCATAACGCATAACGCATAACGCATAACGCATAACGCATAACGCATATGGCATAACGCATAATGCAAAAGTCATAACGCATAACCGATAACGCATAACGCATAACGCATAACGCATAACGCATAACGCATAACGCATAACGCATAACGCATAACGCGTAACGCAAAACTCATAACGCATAACGCATAACGCATAACGCATAACGCATAACGCATAACGCATAACGCATAACGCATAACGCATGACGCATAACGCATAACGCATAACGCATAACGCATAACGCATATCGCATAACGCATAACGCATAACGCATAACGCATAACGCATAACGCATAACGCATTACGCATAACGCAAAACCCATAACGCCTAAAGCATAACGCATAACGCATAACGCATAACGCATAACGCATAACGCATAACGCATAACGCATAACGCATAACGCATAACGCATAACGCATAACGCATAACGCATAACGCATAACGCATAACGCATAACGCATAACGCATAACGCATTACGCATAACGCATAACGCATAACGCATAAGGCATAAGCATAACGCATAACGCATAACGCATAACGCATAACGCATAACGCATAACGCATAACGCGTAACGCAAGACTCATAACGCATAACGCATAACGCATAACGCATAACGCATAACGCATAACGCATAACGCATAACGCATATGGCATAACGCATAATGCAAAAGTCATAACGCATAACGCATAACGCATAACGCATAACACATAACGCATAACGCATAACGCATAACGCATAACGCATAACGCATAACGCATAACGCATAACGCATAACGCATAACGCACAACGCATAACGTTTAAACCATAAGGCATAACGCATAGCCCATGACGCATAACGCATAACGCATAACGCATAATGCAAAAGTCATAACGCATAACGCATAACGGATAACGCATAACGCATAACGCATAACGCATAACGCATAACGCATAACGCATAACGCATAACGCATAACGCATAACGCATAACGCATAACGTATAACGCATAACGCATAACGCATAACGCATAACGCATAACGCATAACGCATAACGCATAACGCATAACGCATAACGCATAACGCATAACGCATAACGCATAACGCATAACGCATAACGCATAACGCATAACGCATAACGCATAACGCATAACGCATAACGCATAAGGCATAAGCATAACGCATAACGCATAACGCATAACGCATAATGCATAACGCGGAACGCAAAACTCATAACGCATAACGCGTAACGCAAAACTCATAACGCATAACGCATAACGCATAACGCATAACGCATAACGCATAACGCATAACGCATAACGCATAACGCATAACGCATAACGCATAACGCATAACGCATAACGCATAACGCATAAAGCATATGGCATAACGCATAATGCAAAAGTCATAACGCATAACGCATAACGCATAACGCATAACGCATAACACATAACGCATAACGCATAACGCATACCGCATAACGCATAACGCATAACGCATAACGCACAACGCATAACGTTTAAACCATAAGGCATAACGCATAGCCCATGACGCATAACGCATAACGCATAACGCATAATGCAAAAGTCATAACGCATAACGCATAACGGATAACGCATAACGCATAACGCATAACGCATAACGCATAACGCATAACGCATAACGCATAACGCATAACGCATAACGCATAACGCATAACGTATAACGCATAACGCATAACGCATAACGCATAACGCATAACGCATAACGCATAACGCATAACGCATAACGCATAACGCATAACGCATAACGCATAACGCATAACGCATAACGCATAACGCATAACGCATAACGCATAACGCATAACGCATAACGCATAACGCATAACGCATAACGCATAACGCATAACGCATAACGCATAACGCATAACGCATAACGCATAACGCATAACGCATAACGCATAACGCATAACGCATAACGCATAACGCATAACGCATAACGCATAACGCATAACGCATAACGCATAACGCATAACGCATAACGCATAACGCATAACGCATAACGCATAACGCATAACGCATAACGCATAACGCATAACGCATAATGCATAACGCGTAACGCAAAACTCATAACGCATAACGCGTAACGCAAAACTCATAACGCATAACGCATAACGCATAACGCATAACGCATAACGCATAACGCATAACGCATAACGCATAACGCATAACGCATAACGCATAACGCATAACGCATAACGCATAACGCATAACGCATAACGCATAACGCATAACGCATAACGCATAACGCATAACGCATAACGCATAACGCATAACGCATAACGCATAACGCATAACGCATAACGCATAACGCATAACGCATAACGCATAACGCATAACGCATAACGCATAACGCATAACGCATAACGCATAACGCATAACGCATAACGCATAACGCATAACGCATAACGCATAACGCATAACGCATAACGCATAACGCATAACGCATAACGCATAACGCATAACGCATAACGCATAACGCATAACGCATAACGCATAACGCATAACGCATAACGCATAACGCATAACGCATAACGCATAACGCATAACGCATAACGCATAACGCATAACGCATAACGCATAACGCATAACGCATAACGCATAACGCATAACGCATAACGCATAACGCATAACGCATAACGCATAACGCATAACGCATAACGCATAACGCATAACGCATAACGCATAACGCATAACGCATAACGCATAACGCAGAACGCATGACGCACAACGCATAACGCATAACGCATAACGCATAACGCATAACGCATAACGCATAACGCATAACGCATTACGCATAACGCATAACGCATAACGCATAACGCATAAGGCATAAGCATAAGCATAACGCATAACGCATAACGCATAACGCATAACGCATAACGCATAACGCGTAACGCAAGACTCATAACGCATAACGCATAACGCATAACGCATAACGCATAACGCATAACGCATAACGCATAACGCATAACGCATAACGCATAACGCATAACGCATAACGCATAACGCATAACGCATAACGCATAACGCATAACGCATAACGCATAACGCATAACGCATAACGCATAACGCATAACGCATAACGCATAACGCATAACGCATAACGCATAACGCATAACGCATAACGCATAAGGCATAAGCATAACGCATAACGCATAACGCATAACGCATAACGCATAACGCATAACGCGTAACGCAAAACTCATAACGCATAACGCGTAACGCAAAACTCATAACGCATAACGCATAACGCATAACGCATAACGCATAACGCATAACGCATAACGCATAACGCATAACGCATAACGCATAACGCATAACGCATAACGCATAACGCATAACGCATAACGCATAACGCATAACGCATAACGCATAACGCATAACGCATAACGCATAACGCATAACGCATAACGCATAACGCATAACGCATAACGCATAACGCATAACGCATAACGCATAACGCATAACGCATAACGCATAACGCATAACGCATAACGCATAACGCATAACGCATAACGCATAACGCATAACGCATAACGCGTAACGCAAAACTCATAACGCATAACGCGTAACGCAAAACTCATAACGCATAACGCATAACGCATAACGCATAACGCATAACGCATAACGCATAACGCATAACGCATAACGCATAACGCATAACGCATAACGCATAACGCATAACGCATAACGCATAACGCATAACGCATAACGCATAACGCATAACGCATAACGCATAACGCATAACGCATAACGCATAACGCATAACGCATAACGCATAACGCATAACGCATAACGCATAACGCATAACGCATAACGCATAACGCATAACGCATAACGCATAACGCATAACGCATAACGCATAACGCATAACGCATAACGCATAACGCATAACGCATAACGCATAACGCATAACGCATAACGCATAACGCATAACGCATAACGCATAACGCATAACGCATAACGCATAACGCATAACGCATAACGCATAACGCATAACGCATAACGCATAACGCATAACGCATAACGCATAACGCATAACGCATAACGCATAACGCATAACGCATAACGCATAACGCATAACGCATAACGCATAACGCATAACGCATAACGCATAACGCATAACGCATAACGCATAACGCATAACGCATAACGCATAACGCATGACGCACAACGCATAACGCATAACGCATAACGCATAACGCATAACGCATAACGCATAACGCATAACGCATTACGCATAACGCATAACGCATAACGCATAACGCATAAGGCATAAGCATAACGCATAACGCATAACGCATAACGCATAACGCATAACGCATAACGCATAACGCGTAACGCAAGACTCATAACGCATAACGCATAACGCATAACGCATAACGCATAACGCATAACGCATAACGCATAACGCATAACGCATAACGCATAACGCATAACGCATAACGCATAACGCATAACGCATAACGCATAACGCATAACGCATAACGCATAACGCATAACGCATAACGCATAACGCATAACGCATAACGCATAACGCATAACGCATAACGCATAACGCATAACGCATAACGCATAACGCATAAGGCATAAGCATAACGCATAACGCATAACGCATAACGCATAACGCATAACGCATAACGCGTAACGCAAAACTCATAACGCATAACGCGTAACGCAAAACTCATAACGCATAACGCATAACGCATAACGCATAACGCATAACGCATAACGCATAACGCATAACGCATAACGCATAACGCATAACGCATAACGCATAACGCATAACGCATAACGCATAACGCATAACGCATAACGCATAACGCATAACGCATAACGCATAACGCATAACGCATAACGCATAACGCATAACGCATAACGCATAACGCATAACGCATAACGCATATCGCATAACGCATAACGCATAACGCATAACGCATAACGCATAACGCATAACGCATAACGCATAACGCATAACGCATAACGCATAACGCATAACGCATAACGCATAACGCATAACGCATAACGCATAACGCATAACGCATAACGCATAACGCATAACGCATAACGCATAACGCATAACGCATAACGCATAACGCATAACGCACGACGCACAACGCATAACGCATAACGCATAACGCATAACGCATAACGCATAACGCATAACGCATAACGCATTACGCATAACGCATAACGCATAACGCATAACGCATAAGGCATAAGCATAACGCATAACGCGTAACGCATAACGCATAACGCGTAACGCAAGACTCATAACGCATAACGCATAACGCATAACGCATAACGCATAACGCATATGGCATAACGCATAATGCAAAAGTCATAACGCATAACGCATAACGCATAACGCATAACGCATAACGCATAACGCATAACGCATAACGCATAACGCATAACGCATAACGCATAACGCATAACGCATAACGCATAACGCATAACGCATAACGCATAACGCATAACGCATAACGCATAACGCATAACGCATAACGCATAACGCATAACGCATAACGCATAACGCATAACGCATAACGCATAACGCATAACGCATAACGCATAACGCATAACGCATAACGCATAACGCATAACGCATAACGCGTAACGCAAAACTCATAACGCATAACGCATAACGCATAACGCATAACGCATAACGCATTACGCACAACGCATAACGTTTAAACCATAAGGCATAACGCATAGCCCATGACGCATAACGCATAACGCATAACGCATAATGCAAAAGTCATAACGCATAACGCATAACGGATAACGCATAACGCATAACGTATAACGCATAACGCATAACGCATAACGCATAACGCATAACGCATAACGCATAACGCATAACGCATAACGCATAACGCATAACGCATAACGCATAACGCATAACGCATAACGCATAACGCGTAACGCAAAACTCATAACGCATAACGCGTAACGCAAAACTCATAACGCATAACGCATAACGCATAACGCATAACGCATAACGCATAACGCATAACGCATAACGCATAACGCATAACGCATAACGCATAACGCATAACGCATAACGCATAACGCATAACGCGTAACGCAAAACTCATAACGCATAACGCATAACGCATAACGCATAACGCACAACGCATAACGTTTAAACCATATGGCATAACGCATAGCCCATAACGCATAACGCATAACGCATAACGCATAATGCAAAAGTCATAACGCATAACGCATAACGGATAACGCATAACGCATAACGCATAACGCATAACGCATAACGCATAACGCATAACGCATAACGCATAACGCATAACGCATAACGCATAACGCATAACGCATAACGCATATCGCATGACGCACAACGCATAACGCATAACGCATAACGCATAACGCATAACGCATAACGCATAACGCATAACGCATAACGCATTACGCATAACGCATAACGCATAACGCATAAGGCATAAGCATAACGCATAATGCATAATGCATAACGCATAACGCATAACGCGTAACGCATAAGGCATAAGCATAACGCATAATGCATAACGCATAACGCATAACGCATAACGCATAACGCGTAACGCAAGACTCATAACGCATAACGCATAACGCATAACGCATAACGCATAACGCATAACGCATATGGCATAACGCAAAAGTCATAACGCATAACCGATAACGCATAACGCATAACGCATAACGCATAACGCATAACGCATAACGCATAACGCATAACGCGTAACGCAAAACTCATAACGCATAACGCATAACGCATAACGCATAACGCATAACGCATAACGCATAACGCATAACGCATAACGCATAACGCATAACGCATAACGCATAACGCATAACGCATAACGCATATCGCATAACGCATAACGCATAACGCATAACGCATAACGCATAACGCATAACGCATAACGCATTACGCATAACGCAAAACCCATAACGCCTAAAGCATAACGCATAACGCATAACGCATAACGCATAACGCATAACGCATAACGCATAACGCATAACGCATAACGCATAACGCATAACGCATAACGCATAACGCATAACGCATAACGCATTACGCATAACGCATAACGCATAACGCATAAGGCATAAGCATAACGCATAACGCATAACGCATAACGCATAACGCATAACGCATAACGCATAACGCATAACGCATAACGCATAACGCGTAACGCAAGACTCATAACGCATAACGCATAACGCATAACGCATAACGCATAACGCATAACGCATAACGCATAACGCATATGGCATAACGCATAATGCAAAAGTCATAACGCATAACGCATAACGCATAACGCATAACACATAACGCATAACGCATAACGCATAACGCATAACGCATAACGCATAACGCATAACGCATAACGCACAACGCATAACGTTTAAACCATAAGGCATAACGCATAGCCCATGACGCATAACGCATAACGCATAACGCATAATGCAAAAGTCATAACGCATAACGCATAACGGATAACGCATAACGCATAACGCATAACGCATAACGCATAACGTATAACGCATAACGCATAACGCATAACGCATAACGCATAACGTATAACGCATAACACATAACGCATAACGCATAACGCATAACGCATAACGCATAACGCATAACGCATAACGCATAACGCATAACGCATAACGCATAACGCATAACGCATAACGCATAACGCATAACGCATAACGCATAACGAATAACGCATAACGCATAACGCATAACGCATAACGCATAACGCATAACGCATAACGCATAACGCATAACGCATAACGCATAACGCATAACGCATAACGCATAACGCATAACGCATAACGCATAACGCATAACGCATAACGCATAACGCATAACGCATAACGCATAAGGCATAAGCATAACGCATAACGCATAACGCATAACGCATAATGCATAACGCGTAACGCAAAACTCATAACGCATAACGCGTAACGCAAAACTCATAACGCATAACGCATAACGCATAACGCATAACGCATAACGCATAACGCATAACGCATAACGCATAACGCATAACGCATAACGCATAACGCATAACGCATAACGCATAACGCATAACGCATAACGCATAACGCATAACGCATAACGCATAACGCATAACGCATAACGCATAACGCATAACGCATAACGCATAACGCATAACGCATAACGCATAACGCATAACGCATAACGCATAACGCATAACGCATAACGCATAACGCATAACGCATGACGCACAACGCATAACGCATAACGCATAACGCATAACGCATAACGCATAACGCATAACGCATAACGCATTACGCATAACGCATAACGCATAACGCATAACGCATAAGGCATAAGCATAACGCATAACGCATAACGCATAACGCATAACGCATAAGGCATAAGCATAACGCATAACGCATAACGCATAACGCATAACGCATAACGCATAACGCATAACGCATAACGCATAAGGCATAAGCATAACGCATAACGCATAACGCATAACGCATAACGCGTAACGCGTAACGCAAAACTCATAACGCATAACGCGTAACGCAAAACTCATAACGCATAACGCATAACGCATAACGCATAACGCATAACGCATAACGCATAACGCATAACGCATAACGCATAACGCATAACGCATAACGCATAACGCATAACGCATAACGCATAACGCATAACGCATAACGCATAACGCATAACGCATAACGCATAACGCATAACGCATAACGCATAACGCATAACGCATAACGCATAACGCATAACGCATAACGCATAACGCATAACGCATAACGCATAACGCATAACGCATAACGCATAACGCATAACGCATAACGCATAACGCATAACGCATAACGCATAACGCATAACGCATAACGCATAACGCATAACGCATAACGCATAACGCATAACGCATAACGCATAACGCATAACGCATAACGCATAACGCATAACGCATAACGCATAACGCATAACGCATAACGCATAACGCATAACGCATAACGCATAACGCATAACGCATAACGCATAACGCATAACGCATAACGCATAACGCATAACGCATAACGCATAACGCATAACGCATAACGCATAACGCATAAAGCATAACGCATAACGCATAACGCATAACGCATAACGCATAACGCATAACGCATAACGCATAACGCATAACGCATAACGCATAACGCATAACGCATAACGCATAACGCATAACGCATAACGCATAACGCGTAACGCATAACGCATAACGCATAATGCAAAAGTCATAACGCATAACGCATAACGCATAATGCAAAAGTCATAACGCATAACGCATAATGCAAAAGTCATAACGCATAACGCATAACGCATAACGCATAACGCATAAGGCATAACGCATAACGCATAACGCATAACGCATAAGCATAACGCATAACGCATAAGGCATAACGCATAACGCATAACGCATAACGCATAACGCATAACGCATAACGCATAAGGCATAACGCATAACGCATAACGCATAACGCATAACGCATAACGCATAACGCATAACGCATAAGGCTTAAGCATAACGCATAACGCATAACGCATAACGCATAACGCATAACGCAAAACGCATAACGCATAAGGCATAAGCATAACGCATAACGCATAACGCATAACGCATAACGCATAACGCAAAACGCATAACGCATAACGCATAACGCATAACGCATAACGCATAACGCATAACGCATAACGCATAACGCATAACGCATAACGCATACCGCACAACGCACAACGCACAACGCACAACGCACAACGCACAACGCACAACGCACAACGCACAACGCACAACGCACGACGCACGACGCACAACGCACGACGCACAACGCACAACGCACAACGCACAACGCACAACGCACAACGCACAACGCATAACGCATAACGCATAACGCATAACGCATAACGCATAACGCATAACCCATAACGCATAACGCATAACGCATAACGCATAACGCATAACGCATAACGCATAACGCATAACGCATAACGCATAACGCATAACGCATAACGCATAACCCATAACGCATACCTCATAACGCATAACGCATAACGCATAACGCATAACGCATAAGGCATAACGCATAACGCATAACGCATAACGCATAACGCATAACGCATAACGCATAACGCATAACGCATAACGCATAACGCATAACGCATAACGCATAACGCATAACGCATAACGCATAACGCATAACGCATAACGCATAACGCATAACGCATAACGCATAACGCATAACGCATAACGCATAACGCATAACGCATAACGCATAACGCATAACGCATAACGCATAACGCATAACGCATAACGCATAACGCATAACGCATAACGCATAACGCATAACGCATTACGCATAACGCATAACGCATAACGCATAACGCATAACGCATAACGCCTAAAGCATAACGCATAACGCATAACGCATAACGCATAACGCATAACGCATAACGCATAACGCATAACGCATAACGCATAACGCATAACGCATAACGCATAACGCATAACGCATAACGCATAACGCATAACGCACGACGCACAACGCACAACGCACAACGCACAACGCACAACGCACAACGCACAACGCATAACGCATAACGCATAACGCATAACGCATAACGCATAACCCATAACGCATAACGCATAACGCATAACGCATAACGCATAACGCATAACGCATAACGCATAACGCATAACGCATAACGCATAACGCATAACGCATAACGCATAACCCATAACGCATACCTCATAACGCATAACGCATAACGCATAACGCATAACGCATAAGGCATAACGCATAACGCATAACGCATAACGCATAACGCATAACGCATAACGCATAACCCATAACGCATAACTCATAACGCATAACGCTTAACGCGTAACGCATAACGCATAACGCATAACGCATAACGCATAACGCATAACGCATAACGCATAACGCATAACGCATAACGCATAACGCATAACGCATAACGCATAACGCATAACGCATAACGCATAACGCATAACGCAAAACGCATAACGCATAACGCATAACGCATAACGCATAACGCATAACGCATAACGCATAACGCATAACGCATAACGCGTAACGCAAAACTCATAACGCATAACACATAACGCATAACGCATAACGCATAACGCATAACGTATAAACCATAAGGCATAACGCATAGCCCATAACGCATAACGCATAACGCATAACGCATAACGCATAACGCATAACGCATAACGCATAACGCATAAGGCATAAGCATAACGCATAACGCATAACGCATAACGCATAACGCATAAGGCATAAGCATAACGCATAACGCATAACGCATAACGCATAACGCATAACGCATAACGCATAACGCATAACGCATAACGCATAACGCATAACGCATAACGCATAACGCATTACGCATTACGCATAACGCATAACGCATTACGCATAACGCCTAAAGCATAACGCATAACGCATAACGCATAACGCATAACGCATAACGCATAACGCATAACGCATAACGCATAACGCATAACGCATAACGCATAACGCATAACGCATAACGCATAACGCATAACGCATAACGCATAACGCATAACGCATAACGCATAACGCATAACGCATAACGCATAACGCATAACGCATAACGCATAACGCATAACGCATAACGCATAACGCATAACGCATAACGCATAACGCATAACGCATAACGCATAACGCATAACGCATAACGCATAACGCATAACGCATAACGCATAAGGCATAACGCATAACGCATAACGCATAACGCATAACGCATAACGCATAACGCATAACGCATAACGCATAACGCATAACGCATAACGCATAACGCATAACGCATAACGCATAACGCATAACGCATAACGCATAACGCATAACGCATAACGCATAACGCATGACGCATAACGCATAACGCATGACGCATAACGCATAACGCATAACGCATAACGCATAACGCATAACGCATAACGCATAACGCATAACGCATAACGCATAACGCATAACGCATAACGCATAACGCATAACGCATAACGCATAACGCATAACGCATAACGCATAACGCATAACGCATAACGCATAACGCATAACGCATAACGCATAACGCATAACGCATAACGCGTAACGCATAACGCATAACGCATAATGCAAAAGTCATAACGCATAACGCATAACGCATAATGCAAAAGTCATAACGCATAATGCAAAAGTCATAACGCATAACGCATAACGCATAACGCATAACGCATAAGCATAACGCATAACGCATAAGGCATAACGCATAACGCATAACGCATAACGCATAACGCATAACGCATAACGCATAACGCATAAGGCATAACGCATAACGCATAACGCATAACGCATAACGCATAACGCATAACGCATAACGCATAACGCATAACGCATAACGCATAACGCATAACGCATAATGCATAACGCATAACGCATAACGCATAACGCATAACGCATAACGCATAACGCATAACGCATAACGCATAACGCATAACGCATAACATATAACGCATAACGCATAACTCATAACGCATAACGCATAACGCATAACGCATAACGCATAACGCATAACGCATAACGCATAACGCATAACGCATAACGCATAACGCATAACGCATAACGCATAACGCATAACGCATAACGCATAACGCATAACGCATAACGCATAACGCATAACGCATAACGCATAACGCATAACGCATAACGCATAACGCATAACGCAGAACGCGTAACGCATAACGCATAACGCATAACGCATAACGCATAACGCATAACGCATAACGCATAACGCATAACGCATAACGCATAACGCATAACGCATAACGCATAACGCATAACGCATAACGCATAACGCATAACGCATAACGCATAACGCATAACGCATAACGCATAACGCATAACGCATAACGCATAACGCATAACGCATAACGCATAACGCATAACGCATAACGCATAACGCATAACGCATAACGCATAACGCATAACGCATAACGCATAACGCATAACGCATAACGCATAACGCATAACGCATTACGCATTACGCATAACGCATAACGCATTACGCATAACGCCTAAAGCATAACGCATAACGCATAACGCATAACGCATAACGCATAACGCATAACGCATAACGCATAACGCATAACGCATAACGCATAACGCATAACGCATAACGCATAACGCATAACGCATAACGCATAACGCATAACGCATAACGCATAACGCATAACGCATAACGCATAACGCATAACGCATAACGCATAACGCATAACGCATAACGCATAACGCATAACGCATAACGCATAACGCATAACGCATAACGCATAACGCATAACGCATAACGCATAACGCATAACGCATAACGCATAACGCATAACGCATAACGCATAAGGCATAACGCATAACGCATAACGCATAACGCATAACGCATAACGCATAACGCATAACGCATAACGCATAACGCATAACGCATAACGCATAACGCATAACGCATAACGCATAACGCATAACGCATAACGCATAACGCATAACGCATAACGCATAACGCATAACGCATAACGCATAACGCATAACGCATAACGCATAACGCATAACGCATAACGCATAACGCATGACGCATAACGCATAACGCATGACGCATAACGCATAACGCATAACGCATAACGCATAACGCATAACGCATAACGCATAACGCATAACGCATAACGCATAACGCATAACGCATAACGCATAACGCATAACGCATAACGCATAACGCATAACGCATAACGCATAACGCATAAGGCATAACGCATAACGCATAACGCATAACGCATAACGCATAACGCATAACGCATAAGGCTTAAGCATAACGCATAACGCATAACGCATAACGCATAACGCATAACGCATAACGCAAAACGCATAACGCATAAGGCATAAGCATAACGCATAACGCATAACGCATAACGCATAACGCATAACGCATAACGCATAACGCATAACCCATAACGCATAACGCATAACGCATAACGCATAACGCATAACGCATAACGCATAACGCATAACGCATAACGCGTAACGCATAACGCATAACCCATAACGCATACCTCATAACGCATAACGCATAACGCATAACGCATAAGGCATAACGCATAACGCATAACGCATAACGCATAACGCATAACGCATAACGCATAACGCATAACCCATAACGCATAACTCATAACGCATAACGCTTAACGCGTAACGCGTAACGCATAACGCTTAACGCGTAACGCGTAACGCATAACGCATAACGCATAACGCATAACGCATAACGCATAACGCATAACGCATAACGCATAACGCATAACGCATAACGCATAACGCAAAACGCATAACGCATAACGCATAACGCATAACGCATAACGCATAACGCATAACGCATAACGCATAACGCATAACGCATAACGCGTAACGCAAAACTCATAACGCATAACACATAACGCATAACGCATAACGCATAACGTATAAACCATAAGGCATAACGCATAGCCCATAACGCATAACGCATAACGCATAACGCATAACGCATAACGCATAACGCATAACGCATAACGCATAACGCATAACGCATAAGGCATAAGCATAACGCATAACGCATAACGCATAACGCATAACGCATAAGGCATAAGCATAACGCATAACGCATAACGCATAACGCATAACGCATAACGCGTAACGCAAAACTCATAACGCATAACGCGTAACGCAAAACTCATAACGCATAACGCATAACGCATAACGCATAACGCATAACGCATAACGCATAACGCATAACGCATAACGCATAACGCATAACGTATAACGCATAACGCATAACGCATAACGCATAACGCATAACGCATAACGCATAACGCATAACGCATAACGCATAACGCATAACGCATAACGCATAACGCATAACGCATAACGCATAACGCATAACGCATAACGCATAACGCATAACGCATAACGCATACCGCATAACGCATAACGCATAACGCATAACGCATAACGCATAACGCATAACGCATAACGCATAACGCATAACGCATAACGCATAACGCATAACGCATAACGCATAACGCATAACGCATAACGCATAACGCATAACGCATAACGCATAACGCATAACGCATAACGCATAACGCATAACGCATAACGCATAACGCATAACGCATAACGCATAACGCATAACGCATAACGCATAAAGCATAACGCATAACGCATAACGCATAACGCATAACGCATAACGCATAACGCATAACGCATAACGCATAACGCATAACGCATAACGCATAACGCATAACGCATAACGCATTACGCATTACGCATAACGCATAACGCATTACGCATAACGCCTAAAGCATAACGCATAACGCATAACGCATAACGCATAACGCATAACGCATAACGCATAACGCATAACGCATAACGCATAACGCATAACGCATAACGCATAACGCATAACGCATAACGCATAACGCATAACGCATAACGCATAACGCATAACGCATAACGCATAACGCATAACGCATAACGCATAACGCATAACGCATAACGCATAACGCATAACGCATAACGCATAACGCATAACGCATAAGGCATAACGCATAACGCATAACGCATAACGCATAACGCATAACGCATAACGCATAACGCATAACGCATAACGCATAACGCATAACGCATAACGCATAACGCATAACGCATAACGCATAACGCATAACGCATAACGCATAACGCATAACGCATAACGCATAACGCATAACGCATAACGCATAACGCATAACGCATAACGCATAACGCATAACGCATAACGCATGACGCATAACGCATAACGCATGACGCATAACGCATAACGCATAACGCATAACGCATAACGCATAACGCATAACGCATAACGCATAACGCATAACGCATAACGCATAACTCATAACGCATAACGCATAACGCATAACGCATTACGCATAACGCAAAACCCATAACGCCTAAAGCATAACGCATAACGCATAACGCATAACGCATAACGCATAACGCATAACGCATAACGCATAACGCATAACGCATAACGCATTACGCATAACGCATAACGCATAACGCATAACGCATAACGCATAACGCATAAGGCATAAGCATAACGCATAACGCATAACGCATAACGCATAACGCATAACGCATAACGCGTAACGCATAACGCATAAAGCATAACGCATAACGCATAACGCATAACGCATAACGCATATCGCATAACGCGTAACGCATAACGCATAAAGCATAACGCATAACGCATAACGCATAACGCATAACGCATAACGCATAACGCATAACGCATAACGCATAACGCATAACGCATAACGCATAACGCATTACGCATAACGCAAAACCCATAACGCCTAAAGCATAACGCATAACGCATAACGCATAACGCATAACGCATAACGCATAACGCATAACGCATAACGCATAACGCATAACGCATAACGCATAACGCATAACGCATAACGCATAACGCATAACGCATAACGCATAACGCATAACGCATAACGCATAACGCATAACGCATAACGCATAACGCATAACGCATAACGCATAACGCATAACGCATAACGCATAACGCATAACGCATAACGCATAACGCATAACGCATAACGCATAACGCATAACGCATAACGCATATCGCATAACGCATAACGCATAACGCATAACGCATAACGCATAACGCATAATGCAAAAGTCATAACGCATAACGCATAACGCATAACGTATAACGCATAACGCATAAGGCATAAGCACAACGCATAACGCATAACGCGTAACGCAAAACTCATAACGCATAACGCATAACGCATAACGCATAACGCATAACGCATAACGCATAACGCATAACGCATAACGCATAACGCATAACGCATAACGCATAACGCATAACGCATAACGCATAACGCATAACGCATAACGCATAACGCATAACGCATAACGCATTACGCATAACGCATAACGCATAACGCATAACGCATAACGCATAACGCATAATGCATAACGCATAACGCATAACGCATAACGCATAACGCATAACGCATAACGCATAACGCATAACGCATAACGCATAACGCATAACGCATAACGCATGACGCACAACGCATAACGCATAACGCATAACGCATAACGCATAACGCATAACGCATAACGCATTACGCATAACGCATAACGCATAACGCATAACGCATAAGGCATAAGCATAACGTATAACGCATAACGCATAACGCATAACGCATAACGCATAACGCATAACGCGTAACGCGTAACGCATAACGCATAAAGCATAACGCATAACGCATAACGCATAACGCATAACGCATAACGCATAACGCATAACGCATAACGCATAACGCATAACGCATTACGCATAACGCAAAACCCATAACGCCTAAAGCATAACGCATAACGCATAACGCATAACGCATAACGCATAACGCATAACGCATAACGCATAACGCAAAACCCATAACGCCTAAAGCATAACGCATAACGCATAACGCATAACGCATAACGCATAACGCATAACGCATAACGCATAACGCATAACGCATAACGCATAACGCATAACGCATAACGCATAACGCATAACGCATAACGCATAACGCATAACGCATAACGCATAACGCATAACGCATAACGCATAACGCATAACGCATAACGCATAACGCATAACGCATAACGCATAACGCATAACGCATAACGCATAACGCATAACGCATAACGCATAACGCATAACGCATAACGCATAACGCATAACGCATAACGCATAACGCATAACGCATAACGCATAACGCATAACGCATAACGCATAACGCATAACGCATAACGCATAACGCATAACGCATAACGCATAACGCATAACGCATAACGCATAACGCATAACGCATAACGCATAACGCATAACGCATAACGCATAACGCATAACGCATAACGCATAACGCATAACGCATTACGCATAACGCATAACGCATAACGCATAACGCATAACGCATAACGCGTAACGCAAAACTCTTAACGCATAACGCATAACGCATAACGCATAACGCATAACGCATAACGCATAACGCATAACGCATAACGCATAACGCATAACGCATAACGCATAACGCATAACGCATAACGCATAACGCATAACGCATAACGCATAACGCATAACGCATAACGCATAACGCATAACGCATAACGCATAACGCATAACGCATAACGCATAACGCATAACGCATAACGCATAACGCATAACGCATAACGCATAACGCATAACGCATAACGCATAACGCATAACGCATAACGCATAACGCATAACGCATAACGCATAACGCATAACGCATAACCCATAGCGCATAACGCATGACGCATAACGCATGACGCATAACGCATAACGCATAACGCATAACGCATAACGCATAACGCATAACGCATAACGCATAACGCATAACGCATAACGCATAACGCATAACGCATAACGCATAACGCATAACGCATAACGCATAACGCATAACGCATAACGCATAACGCATAACGCATAACGCATAACGCATAACGCATAACGCATAACGCATAACGCATAACGCATAACGCATAACGCATAATGCAAAAGTCATAACGCATAACGCATAACGCATCACGTATAACGCATAACGCATAAGGCATAAGCATAACGCATAACGCAGAACGCATAACGCATAACGCATAACGCATAACGCATAAGGCATAAGCATAACGCATAACGCATAACGCATTACGCATAACGCAAAACCCATAACGCCTAAAGCATAACGCATAACGCATAACGCATAACGCATAACGCATAACGCATAACGCATAACGCATAACGCATAACGCATAACGCATAACGCATAACGCATAACGCATAACGCATAACGCATAACGCATAACGCATAACGTATAAACCATAAGGCATAACGCATAGCCCATAACGCATAACGCATAACGCATTACGCATAACGCAAAACCCATAACGCCTAAAGCATAACGCATAACGCATAACGCATAACGCATAACGCATAACGCATAACGCATAACGCATAACGCATAACGCATAACGCA
This sequence comes from Lasioglossum baleicum, assembly GCF_051020765.1. Taxonomy (NCBI): domain Eukaryota; kingdom Metazoa; phylum Arthropoda; class Insecta; order Hymenoptera; family Halictidae; genus Lasioglossum; species Lasioglossum baleicum. The sequence goes on along the minus strand of NW_027469404.1, from coordinate 18,298 downwards.
TAACGCATAACGCATAACGCATAACGCATAACGCATAACGCATAACGCATAACGCATAACGCATAACGCATAACGCATAACGCATAACGCATAACGCATAACGCATAACGCATAACGCATAAAGCATAACGCATAACGCATAACGCATAACGCATAACGCATAACGCATAACGCATAACGCATAACGCATAACGCATAACGCATAACGCATAACGCATAACGCATAACGCATAACGCATAACGCATAACGCATAACGCATAACGCATAACGCATAACGCATAATGCAAAAGTCATAACGCATAACGCATAACGCATAACGTATAACGCATAACGCATAAGGCATAAGCATAACGCATAACGCATAACGCATAACGCATAACGCATAACGCGTAACGCATAACGCATAACGCATAACGCATAACGCATTACGCATAACGCATAACGCATAACGCATAACGCATAAGGCATAAGCATAACGCATAACGCATAACGCATAACGCATAACGCATAACGCATAATGCAAAAGTCATAACGCATAACTCATAACGCATCACGTATAACGCATAACGCATAAGGCATAAGCATAACGCATAACGCATAACGCATAACGCATAACGCATAACGCATAACGCATAACGCATAACGCATAACGCATAACGCATAACGCATAACGCATAACGCATAACGCATAACGCATAACGCATAACGCATAACGCATAACGCATAACGCATAACGCATAACGCATAACGCATAACGCATAACGCATAACGCATAACGCATAACGCATAACGCATAACGCATAACGCATAACGCATAACGCATAACGCATAACGCATAACGCATAACGCATAACGCATAACGCATAACGCATAACGCATAACGCATAACGCATAACGCATAACGCATAACGCATAACGCATAACGCATAACGCATAACGCATAACGCATAACGCATAACGCATAACGCATAACGCATAACGCATAACGCATAACGCATAACGCATAACGCATAACGCATAACGCATAACGCATAACGCATAACGCATAACGCATAACGCATAACGCATAACGCATAACGCATGACGCATGACGCATGACGCATGACGCATGACGCATAACGCATAACGCATAACGCATAACGCATAACGCATAACGCATAACGCATAACGCATAACGCATAACGCATAACGCATAACGCATAACGCATAACGCATAACGCATAACGCATAACGCATAACGCATAACGCATAACGCATAACGCATAACGCATAACGCATAACGCATAACGCATAACGCATAACGCATAACGCATAACGCATAACGCATAACGCATAACGCATAACGCATAACGCATAACGCATAACGCATAACGCATAACGCATAACGCATAACGCATAACGCATAACGCATAACGCATAACGCATAACGCATAACGCATAACGCATAACGCATAACGCATAACGCAAAAGCCATAACGCATAACGCATAACGTATAACGCATAACGCATAACGCATAACTTGTAACGCAAAACTCATAACGCATAACGCATAACGCATAACGCATAACGCATAACGCATAACGCATAACGCATAACGCATAACGCATAACGCATAACGCATAACGCATAACGCATAACGCATAACGCATAACGCATAACGCATAACGCATAACGCATAACGCATAACGCATAACGCATATCGCATAACGCATAACGCATAACGCATAACGCATAACGCATAACGCATAATGCAAAAGTCATAACGCATAACGCATAACGCATAACGCATAACGCATAACGTATAACGCATAACGCATAAGGCATAAGCATAACGCATAACGCATAACGCGTAACGCAAAACTCATAACGCATAACGCATAACGCATAACGCATAACGCATAACGCATAACGCATAACGCATAACGCATAACGCATAACGCATAACGCATAACGCATAACGCATAACGCATAACGCATAACGCATAACGCATAACGCATAACGCATAACGCATTACGCATAACGCATAACGCATAACGCATAACGCATAAGGCATAAGCATAACGCATAACGCATAACGCATAACGCATAACGCATAACGCATAACGCATAACGCATAACGCATAACGCATAACGCATAACGCATAACGCATAACGCATAACGCATAACGCATAACGCATAACGCATAACGCATAACGCATAACGCATAACGCATAACGCATAACGCATAACGCATAACGCATAACGCATAACGCATAACGCATAACGCATAACGCATAACGCATAACGCATAACGCATAACGCATAACGCATAACGCATAACGCATAACGCATAACGCATAACGCATAACGCATAACGCATAACGCATAACGCATGACGCACAACGCATAACGCATAACGCATAACGCATAACGCATAACGCATAACGCATAACGCATAACGCATTACGCATAACGCATAACGCATAACGCATAACGCATAAGGCATAAGCATAACGCATAACGCATAACGCATAACGCATAACGCATAACGCATAACGCATAACGCGTAACGCATAACGCATAAAGCATAACGCATAACGCATAACGCATAACGCATAACGCATAACGCATAACGCATAACGCATAACGCATTACGCATAACGCATAACGCATTACGCATAACGCAAAACCCATAACGCCTAAAGCATAACGCATAACGCATAACGCATAACGCATAACGCATAACGCATAACGCATAACGCATAACGCATAACGCATAACGCATAACGCATTACGCATAACGCAAAACCCATAACGCTTAAAGCATAACGCATAACGCATAACGCATAACGCATAACGCATAACGCATAACGCATAACGCATAACGCATAACGCATAACGCATAACGCATAACGCATAACGCATAACGCATAACGCATAACGCATAACGCATAACGCATAACGCATAACGCATAACGCATAACGCATAACGCATAACGCATAACGCATAACGCATAACGCATAACGCATAACGCATAACGCATAACGCATAACGCATAACGCATAACGCATAACGCATAACGCATAACGCATAACGCATAACGCATAACGCATAACGCATAACGCATAACGCATAACGCATAACGCAAAAGCTATAACGCATAACGCATAACGCATAACGTATAACGCATAACGCATAACTTGTAACGCAAAACTCATAACGCATAACGCATAACGCATAACGCATAACGCATAACGCATAACGCATAACGCATAACGCATAACGCATAACGCATAACGCATAACGCATAACGCATAACGCATAACGCATAACGCATAACGCATAACGCATAACGCATAACGCATAACGCATAACGCATAACGCATAACGCATAACGCATAACGCATAACGCATAACGCATAACGCATAACGCATAACGCATATCGCATAACGCATAACGCATAACGCATAACGCATAACGCATAACGCATAACGCATAACGCATAACGCATAACGCATAACGCATAACGCATAACGCATAACGCATAACGCATAACGCATAACGCATAACGCATAACGCATAACGCATATCGCATAACGCATAACGCATAACGCATAACGCATAACGCATAACGCATAACGCATAATGCAAAAGTCATAACGCATAACGCATAACGCATAACGCATAACGTATAACGCATAACGCATAAGGCATAAGCATAACGCATAACGCATAACGCGTAACGCAAAACTCATAACGCATAACGCATAACGCATAACGCATAACGCGTAACGCAAAACTCATAACCCATAACGCATAACGCATAACGCATAACGCATAACGCATAACGCATAACGCATAACGCATAACGCATAACGCATAACGCATAACGCATAACGCATAACGCATAACGCATAACGCATAACGCATAACGCATAACGCATAACGCATAACGCATAACGCATAACGCATAACGCATAACACATAACGCAGAACGCACAACGCACAACGCACAACGCACAACGCACAACGCACAACGCACAACGCACAACGCACAACGCACAACGCACAACGCATAACGCATAACGCATAACGCATAACGCATAACGCATAACGCATAACGCATAACGCATAACGCATAACGCATAACGCATAACGCATAACGCATAACGCATAACGCATAACGCATAACGCATAACGCATAACGCATAACGCATAACGCATAACGCATAACGCATAACGCATAACGCACAACGCACAACGCACAACGCACAACGCACATCGCACAACGCACAACGCATAACGCATAACGCATAACGCATAACGCATAACGCATAACGCATAACGCAAAACTCATAACGCATAACGCATAACGCATAACGCATAACGCATAACGCATAACGCATAACGCATAACGCATAAGGCATAAGCATAACGCATAACGCATAACGCATAACGCATAACGCATAACGCATAACGCATAACGCATAACGCATAACGCATAACGCATAACGCATAACGCATAACGCATAACGCATAACGCATAACGCATAACGCATAACGCATAACGCATAACGCATAACGCATAACGCATAACGCATAACGCATAACGCATAACGCATAACGCATAACGCATAACGCATAACGCATAACGCATAACGCATAACGCATAACGCATAACGCATAACGCATAATGCATAACGCATAACGCATAACGCATAACGCATGACGCACAACGCATAACGCATAACGCATAACGCATAACGCATAACGCATAACGCATAACGCATAACGCATTACGCATAACGCATAACGCATAACGCATAACGCATAAGGCATAAGCATAACGCATAACGCATAACGCATAACGCATAACGCATAACGCATAACGCATAACGCATAACGCGTAACGCATAACGCATAAAGCATAACGCATAACGCATAACGCATAACGCATAACGCATAACGCATAACGCATAACGCATAACGCATAACGCATAACGCATAACGCATAACGCATAACGCATTACGCATAACGCAAAACCCATAACGCCTAAAGCATAACGCATAACGCATAACGCATAACGCATAACGCATAACGCATAACGCATAACGCATAACGCATAACGCATAACGCATAACGCATAACGCATAACGCATAACGCATAACGCATAACGCATAACGCATAACGCATAACGCATAACGCATAACGCATAACGCATAACGCATAACGCATAACGCATAACGCATAACGCATAACGCATAACGCATAACGCATAACGCATAACGCATAACGCATAACGCATAACGCATAACGCATAACGCATAACGCATAACGCATAACGCATAACGCATAACGCATAACGCATAACGCATAACGCATAACGCATAACGCATAACGCATAACGCATAACGCATAACGCATAACGCATAACGCATAACGCATAACGCATAACGCATAACGCATAACGCATAACGCATAACGCATAACGCATAACGCATAACGCATAACGCATAACGCAAAAGCTATAACGCATAACGCATAACGCATAACGTATAACGCATAACGCATAACTTGTAACGCAAAACTCATAACGCATAACGCATAACGCATAACGCATAACGCATAACGCATAACGCATAACGCATAACGCATAACGCATAACGCATAACGCATAACGCATAACGCATAACGCATAACGCATAACGCATAACGCATAACGCATAACGCATAACGCATAACGCATAACGCATAACGCATAACGCATAACGCATAACGCATAACGCATAACGCATAACGCATAACGCATAACGCATAACGCATATCGCATAACGCATAACGCATAACGCATAACGCATAACGCATAACGCATAACGCATAACGCATAACGCATAACGCATAACGCATAACGCATAACGCATAACGCATAACGCATAACGCATAACGCATATCGCATAACGCATAACGCATAACGCATAACGCATAACGCATAACGCATAATGCAAAAGTCATAACGCATAACGCATAACGCATAACGTATAACGCATAACGCATAAGGCATAAGCATAACGCATAACGCATAACGCGTAACGCAAAACTCATAACGCATAACGCATAACGCATAACGCGTAACGCAAAACTCATAACCCATAACGCATAACGCATAACGCATAACGCATAACGCATAACGCATAACGCATAACGCATAACGCATAACGCATAACGCATAACGCATAACGCATAACGCATAACGCATAACGCATAACGCATAACGCATAACGCATAACGCATAACGCATAACGCATAACGCATAACGCATAACGCATAACGCATAACGCATAACGCATAACGCATAACGCAGAACGCACAACGCACAACGCACAACGCACAACGCACAACGCACAACGCACAACGCACAACGCACAACGCACAACGCACAACGCATAACGCATAACGCATAACGCATAACGCATAACGCATAACGCATAACGCATAACGCATAACGCATAACGCATAACGCATAACGCATAACGCATAACGCATAACGCATAACGCATAACGCATAACGCATAACGCATGACGCATAACGCACAACGCACAACGCACAACGCACAACGCACAACGCACAACGCACATCGCACAACGCACAACGCATAACGCATAACGCATAACGCATAACGCATAACGCATAACGCATAACGCATAACGCAAATAACGCATAACGCATAACGCATAACGCATAACGCATAACGCATAACCCATAACGCAAATAACGCTTAACGCATAACGCATAACGCATAACGCATAACGCATAACGCATAACGCATATGGCATAAGCATGACGCATAACGCATAACGCATAACGCATAACGCATAACGCATAACGCATAACGCATACCGCATAACGCATAACGCATAACGCATAACGCATAACGCATAACGCATAACGCATAACGCATAACGCATAACGCATAACGCATAACGCATAACGCATAACGCATAACGCATAACGCATAACGCATAACGCATAACGCATAACGCATAACGCATAACGCATAACGCATAACGCATAACGCATAACGCATAACGCATAACGCACAACGCACAACGCACAACGCACAACGCACAACGCACATCGCACAACGCACAACGCATAACGCATAACGCATAACGCATAACGCATAACGCATAACGCATAACGCATAACGCAAATAACGCATAACGCATAACGCATAACGCATAACGCATAACGCATAACGCATAACGCATAACGCATAACGCATAACGCATAACGCATAACGCATAACGCATAACGCATAACCCATAACGCAAATAACGCTTAACGCATAACGCATAACGCATAACGCATAACGCATAACGCATAACGCATAACGCATATGGCATAAGCATAACGCATAACGCATAACGCATAACGCATAACGCATAACGCATAACGCATAACGCATAACGCATAACGCATAACGCATAACGCATAACGCATAACGCATAACGCATAACGCATAACAAATAACGCATAACGCATAACGCATAACGCATAACGCATAACGCATAACGCATAACGCATAACGCATAACGCATAACGCATAACGCATAACGCATAACGCACAACGCATAACGCATAACGCATAACGCATAACGCATAACGCATAACGCATAACGCATAACGCATAACGCATAACGCATAACGCATAACGCATAACGCATAACGCATAACGCATAACGCATAACGCATAACGCATAACGCGTAACGCAAAACTCATAACCCATAACGCATAACGCATAACGCATAACGCATAACGCATAACGCATAACGCATAACGCATAACGCATAACGCATAACGCATAACGCATAACGCATAACGCATAACGCATAACGCATAACGCATAACGCATAACGCATAACGCATAACGCATAACGCATAACGCATAACGCATAACGCATAACGCATAACGCATAACGCATAACGCATAACGCAGAACGCACAACGCACAACGCACAACGCACAACGCACAACGCACAACGCACAACGCACAACGCACAACGCACAACGCATAACGCATAACGCATAACGCATAACGCATAACGCATAACGCATAACGCATAACGCATAACGCATAACGCATAACGCATAACGCATAACGCATAACGCATAACGCATAACGCATAACGCATAACGCATAACGCATAACGCATAACGCATAACGCACAACGCACAACGCACAACGCACAACGCACAACGCACATCGCACAACGCACAACGCACAACGCATAACGCATAACGCATAACGCATAACGCATAACGCATAACGCATAACGCAAATAACGCATAACGCATAACGCATAACGCATAACGCATAACGCATAACGCATAACGCATAACGCATAACGCATAACGCATAACGCATAACGCATAACGCATAACGCATAACGCATAACGCATAACGCATAACGCATAACGCATAACGCATAACGCATAACGCATAACCCATAACGCAAATAACGCTTAACGCATAACGCATAACGCATAACGCATAACGCATAACGCATAACGCATAACGCATATGGCATAAGCATAACGCATAACGCATAACGCATAACGCATAACGCATAACGCATAACGCATAACGCATAACGCATAACGCATAACGCATAACGCATAACGCATAACGCATAACGCATAACGCATAACGCATAACGCATAACGCATAACGCATAACGCATAACGCATAACGCATAACGCATAACGCATAACGCATAACGCATAACGCATAACGCATAACGCATAACGCATAACGCATAACGCATAACGCATAACGCATAACGCATAACGCATAACGCATAACGCATAACGCATAACGCATAACGCATAACGCAGAACGCACAACGCACAACGCACAACGCACAACGCATAACGCATAACGCATAACGCATAACGCATAACGCATAACGCAAATAACGCATAACGCATAACGCATAACGCATAACGCATAACGCATAACGCATAACGCATAACGCATAACGCATAACGCATAACGCATAACGCATAACGCATAACGCATAACGCATAACGCATAACGCATAACGCATAACGCATAACGCATAACGCATAACGCATAACGCATAACGCATAACGCATAACGCATAACGCATAACGCATAACGCATAACGCATAACGCATAACGCATAACGCATAACGCATAACGCATAACGCATAACGCATAACGCATAACGCATAACGCATAACGCATAACGCATAACGCATAACGCATAACGCATAACGCATAACGCATAACGCATAACGCATAACGCATAACGCATAACGCATAACGCACAACGCACAACGCACAACGCACAACGCACAACGCACATCGCACAACGCACAACGCATAACGCATAACGCATAACGCATAACGCATAACGCATAACGCATAACGCATAACGCAAATAACGCATAACGCATAACGCATAACGCATAACGCATAACGCATAACGCATAACGCATAACGCATAACGCATAACGCATAACGCATAACGCATAACGCATAACGCATAACGCATAACGCATAACGCATAACCCATAACGCAAATAACGCTTAACGCATAACGCATAACGCATAACGCATAACGCATAACGCATAACGCATATGGCATAAGCATAACGCATAACGCATAACGCATAACGCATAACGCATAACGCATAACGCATAACGCATAACGCATAACGCATAACGCATAACGCATAACGCATAACGCATAACGCATAACGCATAACAAATAACGCATAACGCATAACGCATAACGCATAACGCATAACGCATAACGCATAACGCATAACGCATAACGCATAACGCATAACGCATAACGCATAACGCATAACGCATAACGCATAACGCATAACGCATAACGCATAACGCATAACGCATAACCCATAACGCAAATAACGCTTAACGCATAACGCATAACGCATAACGCATAACGCATAACGCATAACGCATATGGCATAAGCATAACGCATAACGCATAACGCATAACGCATGACGCATAACGCATAACGCATAACGCATAACGCATAACGCATAACGCATAACGCATAACGCATAACGCATAACGCATAACGCATAACGCATAACGCATAACGCATAACGCATAACGCATAACGCATAACGCATAACGCATAACGCATAACGCATAACGCATAACGCATAACGCATAACGCATAACGCATAACGCATAACGCATAACGCATAACGCATAACGCATAACGCATAACGCATAACGCATAACGCATAACGCATAACGCATAACGCATAACGCATAACGCATAACGCATAACGCATAACGCATAACGCATAACGCATAACGCATAACGCATAACGCATAACGCATAACGCATAACGCATAACGCATAACGCATAACGCATAACGCATAACGCATAACGCATAACGCATAACGCATAACGCATAACGCATAACGCATAACGCATAACGCATAACGCATAACGCATAACGCACAACGCACAACGCACAACGCACAACGCACAACGCACATCGCACAACGCACAACGCATAACGCATAACGCATAACGCATAACGCATAACGCATAACGCATAACGCATAACGCAAATAACGCATAACGCATAACGCATAACGCATAACGCATAACGCATAACGCATAACGCATAACGCATAACGCATAACGCATAACGCATAACGCATAACGCATAACGCATAACGCATAACGCATAACGCATAACGCATAACCCATAACGCAAATAACGCTTAACGCATAACGCATAACGCATAACGCATAACGCATAACGCATAACGCATATGGCATAAGCATAACGCATAACGCATAACGCATAACGCATAACGCATAACGCATAACGCATAACGCATAACGCATAACGCATAACGCATAACGCATAACGCATAACGCATAACGCATAACAAATAACGCATAACGCATAACGCATAACGCATAACGCATAACGCATAACGCATAACGCATAACGCATAACGCATAACGCATAACGCATAACGCATAACGCATAACGCATAACGCATAACGCATAACGCACAACGCATAACGCATAACGCATAACGCATAACGCATAACGCATAACGCATAACGCATAACGCATAACGCATAACGCATAACGCATAACGCATAACGCATAACGCATAACGCATAACGCATAACGCATAACGCATAACGCATAACGCATAACGCATAACGCATAACGCACAACGCACAACGCATAACGCATAACGCATAACGCATAACGCATAACGCATAACGCATAACGCATAACGCATAACGCGTAACGCAAAACTCATAACCCATAACGCATAACGCATAACGCATAACGCATAACGCATAACGCATAACGCATAACGCATAACGCATAACGCATAACGCATAACGCATAACGCATAACGCATAACGCATAACGCATAACGCATAACGCATAACGCATAACGCATAACGCATAACGCATAACGCATAACGCATAACGCATAACGCATAACGCATAACGCATAACGCATAACGCAGAACGCACAACGCACAACGCACAACGCACAACGCACAACGCACAACGCACAACGCACAACGCACAACGCACAACGCATAACGCATAACGCATAACGCATAACGCATAACGCATAACGCATAACGCATAACGCATAACGCATAACGCATAACGCATAACGCATAACGCATAACGCATAACGCATAACGCATAACGCATAACGCATAACGCATAACGCATAACGCATAACGCATAACGCATAACGCATAACGCACAACGCACAACGCACAACGCACAACGCACAACGCACATCGCACAACGCACAACGCACAACGCATAACGCATAACGCATAACGCATAACGCATAACGCATAACGCATAACGCAAATAACGCATAACGCATAACGCATAACGCATAACGCATAACGCATAACGCATAACGCATAACGCATAACGCATAACGCATAACGCATAACGCATAACGCATAACGCATAACGCATAACGCATAACGCATAACGCATAACGCATAACGCATAACGCATAACCCATAACGCAAATAACGCTTAACGCATAACGCATAACGCATAACGCATAACGCATAACGCATAACGCATAACGCATATGGCATAAGCATAACGCAAATAACGCTTAACGCATAACGCATAACGCATAACGCATAACGCATAACGCATAACGCATATGGCATAAGCATAACGCATAACGCATAACGCATAACGCATAACGCATAACGCATAACGCATAACGCATAACGCATAACGCATAACGCATAACGCATAACGCATAACGCATAACGCATAACGCATAACGCATAACGCATAACGCATAACGCATAACGCATAACGCATAACGCATAACGCATAACGCATAACGCATAACGCATAACGCATAACGCATAACGCATAACGCATAACGCATAACGCATAACGCATAACGCATAACGCATAACGCATAACGCATAACGCATAACGCATAACGCATAACGCATAACGCATAACGCATAACGCATAACGCATAACGCATAACGCATAACGCATAACGCATAACGCATAAAGCATTACGCGTAACGCAAAACTCATAACGCATAACGCATAACGCATAACGCATAACGCATAACGCATAACGCATAACGCATAACGCATAACGCATAACGCATAACGCATAACGCATAACGCATAACGCATAACGCATAACGCATAACGCATAACGCATAACGCATAACGCATAACGCATAACGCATAACGCATAACGCATAACGCATAACGCATAACGCATAACGCATAACGCATAACGCATAACGCATAACGCATAACGCAAATAACGCTTAACGCATAACGCATAACGCATAACGCATAACGCATAACGCATAACGCATAACGCATAACGCATAACGCATAACGCATAACGCATAACGCATAACGCATAACGCATAACGCATAACGCATAACGCATAACGCATAACGCATAACGCATAACGCATAACGCATAACGCATAACGCATAACGCATAACGCAAATAACGCTTAACGCATAACGCATAACGCATAACGCATAACGCATAACGCATAACGCATAACGCATAACGCATAACGCATAACGCATAACGCATAACGCATAACGCATAACGCATAACGCATAACGCATAACGCATAACGCATAACGCATAACGCATAACGCATAACGCATAACGCATAACGCATAACGCATAACGCATAACGCATAACGCATAACGCATAACGCATAACGCATAACGCATAACGCAGAACGCACAACGCACAACGCACAACGCACAACGCACAACGCACAACGCACAACGCACAACGCACAACGCACAACGCATAACGCATAACGCATAACGCATAACGCATAACGCATAACGCATAACGCATAACGCATAACGCATAACGCATAACGCATAACGCATAACGCATAACGCATAACGCATAACGCATAACGCATAACGCATAACGCATAACGCATAACGCATAACGCATAACGCATAACGCATAACGCATAACGCATAACGCATAACGCATAACGCAAATAACGCTTAACGCATAACGCATAACGCATAACGCATAACGCATAACGCATAACGCATAACGCATAACGCATAACGCATAACGCATAACGCATAACGCATAACGCATAACGCATAACGCATAACGCATAACGCATAACGCATAACGCATAACGCATAACGCATAACGCATAACGCATAACGCAATAACGCATAACGCATAACGCATAACGCATAACGCATAACGCATAACGCATAACGCATAACGCATAACGCAGAACGCACAACGCACAACGCACAACGCACAACGCACAACGCACAACGCACAACGCACAACGCACAACGCACAACGCATAACGCATAACGCATAACGCATAACGCATAACGCATAACGCATAACGCATAACGCATAACGCATAACGCATAACGCATAACGCATAACGCATAACGCATAACGCATAACGCATAACGCATAACGCATAACGCATAACGCATAACGCATAACGCATAACGCACAACGCACAACGCACAACGCACAACGCACAACGCACATCGCACAACGCACAACGCACAACGCATAACGCATAACGCATAACGCATAACGCATAACGCATAACGCATAACGCATAACGCATAACGCATAACGCGTAACGCAAAACTCATAACCCATAACGCATAACGCATAACGCATAACGCATAACGCATAACGCATAACGCATAACGCATAACGCATAACGCATAACGCATAACGCATAACGCATAACGCATAACGCATAACGCATAACGCATAACGCATAACGCATAACGCATAACGCATAACGCATAACGCATAACGCATAACGCATAACGCATAACGCATAACGCATAACGCATAACGCAGAACGCACAACGCACAACGCACAACGCACAACGCACAACGCACAACGCACAACGCACAACGCACAACGCACAACGCATAAACGCATAACGCATAACGCATAACGCATAACGCATAACGCATAACGCATAACGCATAACGCATAACGCATAACGCATAACGCATAACGCATAACGCATAACGCATAACGCATAACGCATAACGCATAACGCATAACGCATAACGCATAACGCACAACGCACAACGCACAACGCACAACGCACAACGCACATCGCACAACGCACAACGCACAACGCATAACGCATAACGCATAACGCATAACGCATAACGCATAACGCATAACGCAAATAACGCATAACGCATAACGCATAACGCATAACGCATAACGCATAACGCATAACGCATAACGCATAACGCATAACGCATAACGCATAACGCATAACGCATAACGCATAACGCATAACGCATAACGCATAACGCATAACGCATAACGCATAACGCATAACGCATAACGCATAACGCAAATAACGCTTAACGCATAACGCATAACGCATAACGCATAACGCATAACGCATAACGCATAACGCATATGGCATAAGCATAACGCAAATAACGCTTAACGCATAACGCATAACGCATAACGCATAACGCATAACGCATAACGCATATGGCATAAGCATAACGCATAACGCATAACGCATAACGCATAACGCATAACGCATAACGCATAACGCATAACGCATAACGCATAACGCATAACGCATAACGCATAACGCATAACGCATAACGCATAACGCATAACGCATAACGCATAACGCATAACGCATAACGCATAACGCATAACGCATAACGCATAACGCATAACGCATAACGCATAACGCATAACGCATAACGCATAACGCATAACGCATAACGCATAACGCATAACGCATAACGCCTAACGCATAACGCATAACGCATAACGCATAACGCATAACGCATAACGCATAACGCATAACGCATAACGCATAACGCATAACGCATAACGCATAACGCATAAAGCATTACGCGTAACGCAAAACTCATAACCATAACGCATAACGCATAACGCATAACGCATAACGCATAACGCATAACGCATAACGCATAACGCATAACGCATAACGCATAACGCATAACGCATAACGCATAACGCATAACGCATAACGCATAACGCATAACGCATAACGCATAACGCATAACGCATAACGCATAACGCATAACGCATAACGCATAACGCATAACGCATAACGCATAACGCATAACGCATAACGCATAACGCAAATAACGCTTAACGCATAACGCATAACGCATAACGCATAACGCATAACGCATAACGCATAACGCATAACGCATAACGCATAACGCATAACGCATAACGCATAAACGCATAACGCATAACGCATAACGCATAACGCATAACGCATAACGCATAACGCATAACGCATAACGCATAACGCATAACGCATAAAACGCATAACGCATAACGCATAACGCATAACGCATAACGCATAACGCATAACGCATAACGCTAACGCATAACGCATAACGCATAACGCATAACGCATAACGCATAACGCATAACGCATAACGCATAACGCATAACGCATAACGCATAACGCATAACGCATAACGCATAACGCATAACGCATAACGCATAACGCATAACGCATAACGCATAACGCATAACGCATAACGCATAACGCATAACGCATAACGCATAACGCATAACGCATAACGCATAACGCATAACGCATAACGCATAACGCATAACGCATAACGCATAACGCATAACGCATAACGCATAACGCATAACGCATAACGCATAACGCATAAACGCATAACGCATAACGCATAACGCATAACGCATAACGCATAACGCATAACGCATAACGCATAACGCATAACGCATAACGCATAACGCATAACGCATAACGCATAACGCATAACGCATAACGCATAACGCATAACGCATAACGCATAACGCATAACGCATAACGCATAACGCATAAACGCATAACGCATAACGCATAACGCATAACGCATAACGCATAACGCATAACGCATAACGCATAACGCATAACGCATAACGCATAACGCATAACGCATAACGCATAACGCATAACGCATAACGCATAACGCATAACGCATAACGCATAACGCATAACGCACAACGCATAACGCACAACGCATAACGCACATCGCATAACGCATAACGCATAACGCATAACGCATAACGCATAACGCATAACGCATAACGCATAACGCATAACGCAAATAACGCATAACGCATAACGCATAACGCATAACGCATAACGCATAACGCATAACGCATAACGCATAACGCATAACGCATAACGCATAACGCATAACGCATAACGCATAACGCATAACGCATAACGCATAACGCAAATAACGCATAACGCATAACGCATAACGCATAACGCATAACGCATAACGCATAACGCATAACGCATATGGCATAACGCATAACGCATAACGCATAACGCATAACGCATAACGCATAACGCATAACGCATAAGCGCATAAGCATAACGCATAACGCATAACGCATAACGCATAACGCATAACGCATAACGCATAACGCATAACGCATAACGCATAACGCATAACGCATAACGCATAACGCATAACGCATAACGCATAACGCATAACGCATAACGCATAACGCATAACGCATAACGCATAACGCATAACGCATAACGCATAACGCATAACGCATAACGCATAACGCATAACGCATAACGCATAACGCATAACGCATAACGCATAACGCATAACGCATAACGCATAACGCATAACGCATAACGCATAACGCATAACGCATAACGCATAACGCATAACGCATAAAGCATTACGCAGTAACGCATAACTCATAACCCATAACGCATAACGCATAACGCATAACGCATAACGCATAACGCATAACGCATAACGCATAACGCATAACGCATAACGCATAACGCATAACGCATAACGCATAACGCATAACGCATAACGCATAACGCATAACGCATAACGCATAACGCATAACGCATAACGCAAATAACGCTTAACGCATAACGCATAACGCATAACGCATAACGCATAACGCATAACGCATAACGCATAACGCATAACGCATAACGCATAACGCATAACGCATAACGCATAACGCATAACGCATAACGCATAACGCATAACGCATAACGCATAACGCATAACGCATAACGCATAACGCATAACGCATAACGCATAACGCATAACGCATAACGCATAACGCATAACGCATAACGCATAACGCATAACGCATAACGCATAACGCATAACGCATAACGCATAACGCATAACGCATAACGCATAACGCATAACGCATAACGCATAACGCATAACGCATAACGCATAACGCATAACGCATAACGCATAACGCATAACGCATAACGCATAACGCATAACGCATAACGCATAACGCATAACGCATAACGCATAACGCATAACGCATAACGCATAACGCATAACGCATAACGCATACCATAACGCATAACGCATAACGCATAACGCATAACGCATAACGCATAACGCATAACGCATAACGCATAACGCATAACGCATAACGCATAACGCATAACGCATAACGCATAACGCATAACGCATAACGCATAACGCATAACGCATAACGCATAACGCATAACGCATAACGCATAACGCATAACGCATAACGCATAACGCATAACGCATTACGCATAAACGCATAACGCATAACGCATAACGCATAACGCATAACGCGTAACGCAAAACTCTTAACGCATAACGCATAACGCA